>NC_135074.1:2325000-2625000 GCF_051107435.1 Chaetodon auriga
CACTTGCCTCTCCCGTGTGTGCGTGCGTGTGTGTGAGTGGAAGTTAGCTGAGTTCTGAGTATTTTGTTGATTAAATTGTGAAATGCACGTTTGACCACCTTTAAAGTGGAGTCAGTGCAGCTCTAATCCCCCAGCACACATGCTGAGACCAGGTGAAAAGGAGATTTCCATCAGAGCCTTGACCATGGTATTATCTGAAAAAGACTTTGCTGCCCTCTACTGGTAAAAGTCAGACACAACTAGTATTAGGATGATTTCTTCCTCATACAGAGAGTGTGCACATTGTTTTGAGTTGTTTTGTGCTCAGCACCATCTCCATTTGTCTTTACATCTCACCCAGCTGATCATATAACGTCTGTTCCACTGTCATGGCCTGAGAGCCCCACTACCAATGGCAGTGTTCACCGTGAGTAACACACACTGAGCATTCACATCTGTGGAAATGTGTTCTGAAAAGATTCATCAACACAAAATTAACCAACAGCTCTTGTGACGATCCGTAGATCCTGTATTACCAAGCAAACAATACAGCAGATGAGAAATGAAGTTCATTCGGGTTCTTGGAAACTTTAGTCTGACTCCAGGTTGACTTACTATCATTTTCCAGAACTTTCAACCGCATCTCAGGATTTCATCTGCGGATCGTTTTCCCCCAGTTTTCATTGAGATGGCTCTGTATTAGCACTGACAAATGAACAAACCTCATGCATTCAAGCTCTTATTGCAGCTTTTTTCTGAGTTTTCACCTGTATTTCATGGTGTTCATCAGCAGATGGAGTTGGCTTAGTCATCTAGAAGATGGCATAAAAAATGTTTAAAGAAATCTCAAGGTTCACTTACTAGCTTTTACCCACATCTCATGATCTTCACCAGCAGATGGAATTTGGTCAGTTGTCATGGAGATGGTTTAGTACACTTGAGTAACATGCAAGGAGAAAAGAAGCCATTTCTCATCATTAATGTGCAGGAGTGAAATGATTGGTCACTAACTTTGGAATCTCTTATTCTGGTGCAGAGTCAGAGGTGTTGGACCAGCCATGCTGTCGCTCCCTCTATGACTTTGAGCCAGAGAACGAGGGTGAGCTGGGTTTCAAGGAAGGTGACATCATCATCCTCACCAACCAGATAGACGAGAACTGGTATGAGGGCATGATCAACGGTGAGTCCGGTTTTTTCCCCATCAACTACGTGGAGGTCATCGTCCCCCTGCCTCAGTGAAGTCCAGCACCTCACGTCCTTTGTGGGCTCCCTCTTGCCTCATCACACTCAGCCTCTGTCCTCAGCTCTACTCGGACCTGAAAATGCACAGGGCCAGCTCAGCCTGAAGCTGGAAAACATAGAAGAGGAGTGAAGTAGTAGTTTTGTCCCAAGCCAACGTATGATCAAATGTCACTGATTACATTCTTTTTGCTGTTGATATTTATGGACATGAAGCCAATTAAACCCAAGCCATTAAATGGAACTCTTCATGGTTGGCCAGACCAAGTTGAAGTTGTCAGACTCTGTAATCCATCCTGTCAGTCCTTCAGATGCTGCTGCTCCCTGTTTATGCTGATCAGAGTTTATCTCTTTGAGCTGTCTGCCTGTTTTGGGCCCCTCACCACAAGCTGAGGCTCCTCAACTGTGCTTGAAGTGTACCTCTGGACGTCGTGACTGTATTGTAAGTCACTACAGACAAATTGTATGCTATTATTTATATTACAGTCACAATAAGAAAATAAAATACATTTCAGGATATTTTTATTCCCTTGATGTTGTCTTACAGTTAACCAAAAATGATAGGCTTTGAATTTGCATCACAAATCCCCTCATGGTGATAGCTTTAACTGTCACAGACCTCTCACATCGTCATAATCCAAGTACAAATTCAGATCAATGGAATTCAATTTGTGGTGCTCACAGGATTTTAACAAAGACAATTAAAAGGAATTGAAAATTTTGAGAGGTGACAAAAAATCTGATTTGTTTTCATTTTGGTGAACTGACCATTTGAAAAAGGCCCCCTGTATTCCAATGATGTGCTTTGTGTTTTAAAAACATTTCATGTTCTGTGTTATTATCCAAACACCAGCCTCGCTTTTTAAGTGGTTATGATGATTTGTGAGGCATCCAAGTGAAATCCTACTCAAGTAGATCATTTCAGTTTATTACAACTTCATTTTTTTTTTTTTTTTTTTTTTTTTTTTTTTTGTTGTAGTTTTGGCCATCATTTCTATCAGTAATGATTACAGTGGACTTGTCAAGTGAATTTCTGATTTAACTTAGACCTACCATACTTGGCATAGTTGTGCACACACAGTGCTCCTGTGCAAGGATTATCAGTCATGCTCACTTTCAGTTTCCAGAACAGTTTGTTTTGACCATCTGGATAAACTGTCCGTGTGATTGTCTGCTTATGTTTCTTGCCCTGTTGGACTTCACAGATTGCTCCCAGATTTCAGCTTTAACTTTGGTGATTACAATGTTATGACTGATAGAAATGATGGCCAAAATTTCAAGAAATAACATCAAATAACATTAGTATTATTATTATTATAATAAAACAGAATTCTCCTTTATGTGAAATCAAACACGTGGTCACTGTGGCCGTTGGATGGCACTCGTCCCTTCAATACAAACATTTCAAGCCACAGTTCTTGAACAGTGACCTCATGCACCAGTTAAAAAGTTAAAGTCAGCGGTGTTTGAAAGCCTCACATTCCACTGGGATCATGGGACACAGTACATGATGTACAGTATGTTATCACTGTTAGACTGGGCCTGTGTTCAGGTCGGCCTGTCTCGTGTTGTAACTCTGTACCTTTCTGTTCGCGTCCCCTCTCTCTGCACACTGCCTGCCTGTTTGCCTGCTGTGCTCTTAGGACTGTGAGGACCTTAGGTGAACTCCGTTTCTCTGAATGTCCCTCTCTCTGTCTGTGTTTACATGCTCTGACTGTGTCAAATAGAGTTGAATGCCTTGTCACACTGAAATCATATGAAAGTGCTTTTTGAAATGTTTGCATTGCACTGAAGCTTTAGAATCTACCTACCACTTACAGTATGTCTATGGACATGCACCTTTTTGTTGGTTTTGTTTTTCATTTTCTTTCAGTGTTGCACTTTGTATTATTCACAAAAGGGTTAGAATCACTACCATATCAGATATATATGTGAATTCAAGATGGTAAATACTTAGATTTGTATAGCTGCAGACATACTGTGGATGTATTGTACTATAATGAATCCCCTATTTCAGTTATTGTAATGTAGATTGGAAAAATGGTTGTTTCACATCTTAAATGGGATGTAGACCGAGTCTGTGGAAGTAGATGGTCCTGTTACCTTGTGACACTCATTCCAGCTCTCTTATTAGCTAGTGATAAGCCATAGGATATGTAAAGGCCTCCTGTTAGTGTGTGGCTGCTCTGGTAAACCTGTTTCTTTTAGGAAGTCCCATCACAGCTTGAGTTGGTAAAACACCTCAGTAGCCTGATAACCAGCAGTCGTCTCTCCCGACAATGCATGGAGAATATTCAGTTAAATGCCACCAGACAAGAGGGTGCACTAGGTGACTGTAAATCCTCTGAGAGGCCGAGGCCTTTCTTTACCTAAACTGCAGAGAAAACCAGGCCTTTACTCGAAACTTTATTTCAGATGTCCCATTTGATAAGTTCATTTTATCATGTTTTAGTAAGTTTTCTGACCTGATTCTGTTTTTATATGCTATTGATGCAAACTCAGGCTTGCTCCTTGTTTTACCAGCTGTCTAGATACATTCATGATAGTCTACCTCCACAGCATTAACAGTCTGTACAACACATTCATGTCACCACTCAGATATATGTATAAAGAGAAATACAGTTTTCTATCATTAATTTATTCCTGTTCCTTCTGCATAAATGCTTTTTTTTATGAAAAGCTTTCCTGTTGCTCAAAGGGCATAATGTTGCAAAATAGGATCAGCTACTTAAAAATTCAAAGGTACAAAGTGTTTGTAAAAACATAAGGTGAATGCTGAATCCCGTGGTGCATATGAGCAAGAACCATCTAATCATAGTTTAAAGGTCTGTTATGTGTGCTGCTAATGGTGGACACAAGTGAAAGATTCTTTTGGGAGTGTGCATTTCTTTTGACAAAAAAACTTTTTACAGTCTGCAGCTTAAATCATTTTACTTTTGGATTTGACATTTGAAAGCAGAATGAAGAATAAGTCTTTTTTATATATAATATCTGCAGTCCCTGGTAGGCTTTTAGTTTGATTGAAACATTTGCAGAAATTTTTCCATTTCATTGACAGTAAGTTGTCAGCCTTCAAAGCATTGCTAAGCAGAAGGGATTGGAATTGATTAGTGAATGAAAACAGTGAAACATTTTCTCTTTTTAACAGAATAAAAAGAGAAAGGATTTTCACCAGAGTGGTGAGTATGACATGACTCTGATGTTGTACTGCTGGAATTAGTGGTGTGGAAATGTACATTGTACTAAATTTATCAGATGGGCAGAGTCCACATAATTACACCCAAATTTAATGTTTAGCCCATGACTAGACTTTATTTATTTGACCACTATTTCAACACTGGCTTTTATTTAAGAATTCATAGTACTCAAAGTGATTCTCTGGCAGTTCCACAAAAAGTGTTTCCCTCCAGAAGTGTTTGCATTTCCTTATTTTTATCCGCAAAGAGTTAATAATGTGAACTGAATAACCCCAGATCTAAACTCAGGTTTGGGTTTTTGTCCAAAAAGTACCTGATGGACTACATTCTTAATCTACATTATTTCGTTTAATCTTTTATCATATGTGGACCAACTGTACTTTATAAATAGTAGAGAGAAAGTAAAGAAAATGGATACTGGCTTGTAATTTCTTCGATGTTCATGTTGCATGATGATCTTTTTCTTTCTAAAGATTGTTATTTTGAATTTGAGATACTGGAAAAGAGTCACAGTATATTACAGAAAGGAATGTACATCAGAAGAGTTCAACCTGCGTTCAGTCTCCAGAAAGAAGAAACAAAAGAAGTTTAAGAAATTATTATAAATGCAGTTATCATGAAACAAGTGTACCCAACCATACCAACTATCCATTTCCAAAGCTGTTGACTTTGTTTACATATTTAAGACTGAATGCAAGATTAGCCTCTTTTAACTTTTTTTTAACAAGATCTCTCTCACTTGTACCTCTGTTTGCCTTTGCACTCCACAAAAGTCTCCCGTCAGTATTCATTTTACAACCAACCAAGCAAAGAAAACTGGCTGCGCAGTTCTGTGTTTTATTTTTTTCAGTACCATAATTTATGCAAAAGGTGTTTTATAGATGTTCTAAATGAATATATTCATAAATATATTGCCTAAATAAATGACAAGCAAATATCAATCACGTGTGCTTCATCTGTGAATTACACTATGGCCAAAATGATGTGTATACTTTTGTCATGCAGCTGTCCTTCATGTTGTAGGGCCATTGTCATTCCAATGATGATCATTTTTAATGTCACAGTACACAATGACATTTTAAACAACAGTGTACATCCAACTTTGTGTCAACAGAAAGGGATGGCCCTTTCATGTTTCAACATGAGAACGCTCCCAGTGTACAAAGCCATCTCCATAGAAATTGGTGTCCCAGGCTGGAGAGAAAGAACTTGACTGGATTGCACAGAGCCCTGCCTCAGCCCCACTCAAAAACCTCTGAGATTAACTGAAATGTCAACTGTGAGCCTGACCTTATCACCCAACGTCAGTGTTGGCCCTCACTAATGCCACATTATAACACCTGGTTGAAAGACCACAAGAGTGGCGACTGTTGTAGAAGCAAATTAATGCCCATGGTTTACAAAGGATGTGTTCAACAACAGTATGTGATGACCACATACTTTTGGCCAAATAATGTACCTTAAGTTACCTTAACTATACCCACTCTAATGGGTTTTGAGACTATTGTGCGACTATTGTTGCCATGTTCTTACTGTGAACTTTAATACTTTACAATTTTACCTCTTTCTGCTCCTGAAAGTTACTCAAATTTAGTTTTCAAAAAATTACTTCCGTGCTCACAACTCATGCAACCTGTGATGAAGGATAACAAGCGGATATTGTTTTGTATTAAAAGATCACACAAATACAAATTGGAAATCACTGCCTTAAATGATCAACACTCTCATCAGTGATCAGCCTCTAAAGGGAATTTTTATACACTCCATCCTACCCAGTCATCTGTAGATCCTGTGATTGTGGACATATGGTACATAGCACATCCACATGGATTTTGATTCCATTATAAATTCCAAAACTTAGATTGTTTGCTAAACTACAGACTGTATAATACCATGGACATACAGTTGTGCTCATAAGTTTACATACCCTGGCAGAATTTGTGATTTTTTTGGCCATTTTTCAGAGAATATGACTGATAAGAGAAAACTTTTTTTTTCACTCATGATTAGTGGTTGAGTGAAGCCATGTATTGACAAACAACTGTGTTTACTCCTTTTAAATCAGAATGACAACAGAAACTACCCAAATAACCCTGATCAAAAGTTTACATATCCTGGTGATTTTGGCCTGATAACATGCACACAAGTTGATTCAAACAGGTTTGAATGGCTACTAAAGGTAACCATCCTCATCTTTGAGCTGTTTGCTTATAATCAGTGTGTGTGTATAAAAGGTCAGTGAGATTCTGGGCTCCTGACAGACCCTTGCATCTTTCATCCAGTACTGCACTGATGTTTCTGGATTCTGAGTCATGGGGAAAGCAAAAGAATTGTCAAAGGATCTGCAGAAAAAGATAATTGAACTGTATAAAATGAGGAAAATAAAAAGATATCCAAGGAATTGAGGACGCCAATCAGCAGTGTTCAAACTCTAATTACAAAGTGGAAAATGAGGGATTCTGTTAAAACCGAACCACGGTCAGGTAGACCAACAAAAATTTCAGCCACAACCGCCAGGAAAATTGTTTGGGATGCAAAGAAAGGCTGCATGGTCAAGTCGCCAGAAGAAAGCCATTACTACGCAAATGCCCCAAAGCATCCCGTTTACAATATGCCAAACAGCACAGAGACAAGCCTAAAAACTTCTGGAACAACGTCATTTGAAGTGGTGAGACCAAAATTAAACTTTTTGGTCACAACTATAAATGTTACATTTGGAGAGGAGTCAACAAGGCCTATGTTGAAAGGTACACCATTCCTACTGTGAAATATGGAGGTGGATCGCTGATGTTTTGGGGATGTGTGAGCTACAAAGACACAGGAAACGGTCAAAATTGATGGCAAGATGAATGCAGCATGTTATCAGAAAATACTGGAGGAAAATTTGCACTCTTCTTGGACATTCCAACATGAAAATGATTCAAAAACTCAAGGCCAAGTCGACCTGTCATTGGCTACAGCAGAATAAAGTGAAGGTTCTGGAGTAGCCATTTCAATCTCCTGACCTCAATATCATTGAGCCACTCTGGGGAGATCTCAAACGTGCAGTTCATGCAAGACAGCCCAGGAATTTACAGAAACTGGAGGCTTTTTGCCAAGAAGAATGGGCAGCTTTACCATCTGAGAAAAAGAGCCTCAACCACAACTACCACAAAAGACTTCAAGCTGTCAGTGTTAAAGGGGGCAATACACGGTATTAAGAACTGGGGTATGTAAACTTTTGATCAGGGTCATTTGGGTAGTTTCTGTTGTCATTCTGATTTAAAAAGTAGAAGTCAAAATAAAAGTCAAGAGGAAACACAGTTGTTTGACAATAAATGGCTTCACCCAACCACTAATCATGAGTGAAAGAAAAGTTTTTGTGTTATCATTCATATTCTCTGACAAATGGCCAAGAAATCATAAATTCTTCCATGGTATGTAAACTTATGAGCACAACTGTAGTCTCTGTGATGTCACCCATAGATTTCATAAGAGCTATTGTGAAGCTCAGTGACAGTGGTTCTAGCAATCACCATCTTGGCAGTGCCTGACTCCACCAAATTCCTGGCTAATCCAAAAATGGGCAAAGAGTTGGAGCTTGGGTGGAGCTGGGTTGGGCCAAATGAAGCCTGGTTGCTGAAACCTAGCCGCTTTTAAGCATTAATATAATTTAAATGAGTGAGTTGTTACAGTTGTTATGAATGGGTAAATTAGCAATAGAGAAAAAAAATAGTTTTGTTCCTGGATGTAAACATATTCATTTCTGCTGTAAAGTTAATTTTAATATGTTGATCTATGGGGATTGACACACCTTTGGGAACAGCCTCAAGTGGCCATTCAAGGAACTTTTCTGTCACTTGCAAAACACTTGTACTAAATCACACATTGAAACTCACCCAGCATAAGAATAAAAACCAGTATTTCCTGGCAAGAGCACTTTGATATCTTCATTCAGTTGTGATATTTCAGCTTTAAGCTTTAAGTCCATTCAGCTAAGATTTGTCCCAGAAGCTCTGTAAGCGAAGGGTTTGTTGTTAAAGGACAGGAGAGACATTTGTTGACAGAATGATCCAATCAGAGATGTAGATATAAGGCTTTTCACCAGGATGATTGATTTCCAGTCCTCCAGTTTATGGTAAAATGAAGTATAAATTCACCCAAATTACAAAAACATACACTCAGTTGCCATTTATCAGGTAACTAGTCCGGGGTTCATTGCTTACTGAAGGTTCTAATGTTCTGTTTCTTTTTAAACTGTTTTAGAAGGAAATATTGACTCAACTTATTGGTCATTTTAGATACTGTAGTTTGAGGTTTTGCCGAATTGTATTGCAATACACCTTTGTTCTTGTCAGTTACATATATGTACTGATTAAGATGTCCCCCCACTTATATAAATGTTGTTGACAAAATATTAGAAAATTGTGAGATGTGTGATGCTACGCAACCTATGCAACCTACTGCCTTCACAATGACAGAATTGGTTTAGACAGGTGGACCTCAATCGTGTAATTTTTCTCCATTATCTCTTATTCACCAGTAGCATATTATTTCCCTGAAACAGTGTTCTGGTTCTTGATAATACACTATGTGAATAGCTTTCATTGGAGGAACTTTTTACTGAAAAATAGCGCCTATAAAACTGCTGAAAGCATGGTCTATAGATTATCCCGAGAGCCTATTTTTTGAAAGGTATGTTACTCTTGAATTATTAATTCTGTTTGTCTATGCTGTGGACATCACAAATGAAATACCATTCACCTCCACTGTATTTTGACAAGCACTATTTGCATGAATATATTCAAGTAAAGGTAAGCAAGAAAAAATATTGGGTGAATCTCTCATTTGAACTTGAATTCCAAAGATCAATGGGTGTAGACAGTTAAAGGTAGCAGCATTCCCCATGGTATTAGACTATATCCAGACCTCAGCACTCCTCTGCTTGGACCCCCTGATCTCCCTCTTACTCTTCAGAGGCTGCCTCTCTTCTTTATGGGAGTCCTGTCTCTTTTGCTGCTCTGGTCTATTTTCTCTGACATCCTCAGGCTCCCTCATCCTGCCACAGTTCACAGCACAGGTCCAGTCAGGCTGGTGACCCACCACCAGGTCCAGAGTGGGCAGGGAGGTGGTGCTGGTCACATCCCTGAAGCCTAAAGAGGATGTGAGAGAAGGAATGTCTGGAGGGAAGGTTTCGTATCCCCGCCTCATACCTGGACAGCCTCCCCAGGATGCACTCTCCCTCAGCCTCACTGACTGCCGGATCTTCTTCCAGCCTAGGTGGTTGAGCTCCAGCAGATTGAGCAGGATACAGAAAAGACCCACGCAAAACATGAAAAGCAGGAAGATGGTCTTCTCTGTTGGCCTGGAGACATAACAGTCCACCGGCTGGCTGCAGGGGGCTGAGGTACAAAGGAAATGAACAGGCACCTGGAAGCCAAACAGCTTCCACTGAGCCAGGACAAAGCCCACCTCCAGAACAGCCCGTAAACACACATGGAAGACATAACATTTAGACAGAACCCCTCCGGAAACCACATGACCCTCTGCACTCCCCTCCATAAAGGTACAAGCTTGGGCATGGCTCAAAGACACCATGTTGTTTGGATCTCCCCTCTGGAGACTCTGGGCAGTGATGCCTTCCAGCACATCTGTAAGGCTGTGACCAAGATGTTTATGGGAGTGGATGGAGCAGCTGTCTGAGTTGCAGCTCCGATCATAGATCTCCTGTCCACCACAGTGCCCTATGTCTGGTCTTTCCTGCCCTGGGATATCCCCTAATCTTTGCCCCTGCCTCTGGGTGGTGTTGTGGGGCAGCTTGGACAGGTTGTGCCACGTGTAGATGATGAAGCAAAGGGATGGTGTGGAGACGCTGATGATGTGGAAAACCCAGAAGCGAGGTTGCGAAATAGGTGCAAATGCATCGTAGCAAACAGTGGAGCATCCGGGCTGCATCGTGTTGCACACAAACATCTCTTGTTCGTCGGTGTACACGTCCTCAGTTGCCACTGCGACAATGAGCAGCCGGAAGATAACCATGACAGTGAGCCACAGGCGACCAATCATGGTGGAGTGCTGGTGGACAGCATCCAGGAGACGTTTTAGCAAGGTCCACTCCGTCATGGTGGCCTGTGGCTGCTGAATGTGTCGAGGAGGGATGAGTTGCCTGGCGTAGAGCAGTCTGCTCTGGACTGATCCACCTCTCCTCCTCTGGAACTCCTACCCTGTTGAACTTGCTGACATCTTAAACCACCCTGCAGAAGACCTGATCTGGGCAATAATATCCCATCTAATCTACGCTGCCTTCTGTTCTTGAGTTTTTCCCCAATTCTAGAAACTCTTCACATTTTTTAGTCAGAAGATTCTTCTAAAATCAGAGCACCTACCCTTCCTAGCTGAAGCCTGCAGTAGTCTTCCTCTCTGCCTGAGTGTTCACTAGTTCTGCCTGGCTGCCTTGAGAGCAACGGAGCCACTGCAAGAGAGAGCCACCCATCTTTCATAGATAAGGATGTCCACTTGACATGAGTCACTTGGTGCACTCACTTCTCTCTTGTCTTTAGGATCCATTTTAAAACTGAGACACATCACCCTTCCTCCACTGGAGGAGCAGCTGATAGTGCAGACTGATAGTACAGAGAGGGTATTTTCCTCAGATTAGTCTTGTGAAAGCTAATGGACTCTTCCTTTAATGAGAGAGCACGGACAAGTACAGAAGAACATACTCACTTTTAGATTCTGGTTGCACAATTGACTCTGTTAATTACAAGAATAAATCAAGAAGTTTGTGTCTGGATGCATGAAAGAGGAAAATAATAACAAACCAGCGTTTGGATTGGTGAAAGTCTTTCCAGAGTTTGGTGGGGTGAGGTTTTCTGTTCCAGGGTTTGTTTTGACTGCCCCTCTCCAGCCACTTGCCAAACCCTCTTATCTGTGTTTTAAAAAAAGACCCTTGAAAGGTCTGCTAGCATCAAATCATTGTTTCCCCGAGATAAAACACTCAGTGACCCCTTTCCTTACTTCAAACGGTCATTGCAAGCCTCAACTGAGTCAGAGCTCTGCCACTTTCTATTTATAACACGAACAGAAACATTTGATGTAGCATTGTATGAAATGTTATTTAACTCATGTAATGCTTAATATTCTAAAAGCGGTAGTATTCTTTGAATGAAATGCTTGTTGGATCATCTAACAGTGTGTGAAACCCACTTTCGGATGGTGGAATAAAACGGGTTGCAAATGGCAATATTTGTAAACAGGCAATCTAACAATCATACACAGTGACTGGCCAGGTTTTTGGAGGTGTGTATACAGGTGCGTTTTTGAACTCCTGTTTTCACACTACTACTTCCATGGCTTTTCTTGTGTAAAAATGAGCGCAACACCAAGGGGAGACTCTTTGAAAGTGCTGCTATCCCTATTTGTATGATTTACTGTGGCAAGATTAGAAAGACACACGAAAGCATTTTTTTCTTTTTTTGCATTTGTAATTGGCAATGACACTTTTTGTCAGATGATCGATATGCAAAGTGTTAGGATTTGCTTTTTGTCTTCTCCAAGTGTTTTCTCTTTCCCTTTTCTTCCCAAGTGTTTTTTGTCTGTTTGTTTGTCTCCCCTGTCTGTCTTTGATTGAGCGGGTCTTCCGAGTGCTGGCAGTACTTAGGAGAGGCTTTCTGGACTTGTGACTGCCAGTTCGTCCTGGTCTCTACCGTGTGGTTATCCTGTCCCCTGTGGGGACAGGGTTTTTCTTGTATCCAAGAAGGACAAATCACTCAGACCCTGCATTGATTTTTGTGGACTTAATGATATAACTGTTAATAACAAGTATCCTCTGCCGCTCATGAACTCTGCTTTTGCCTCTCTCTATTTTAACTAAGCTGGACTTATGCAACACCTACCATTTGGTTCGCATCAGGGAGGGGGATGAATGGAAGATGGCCTTCAATACACCACTGGAGCATTTTGAATACTTAGTCATGCCTTTTGGGCTCACTAGTGCTCCGGCCATCTTCCAAGCCTTAATCAATGATGTCCTTCTGTATTTCCTCAACCGGTTCATTTTTGTTTATTTAGACGACATCCTCATTTTTTCCTGTTCAACCGAGGAGACCCATGTTCGCAAGGTATTAATGAGACTTCTAGAGGAGGGCGGAGAAATGTGAATTTCATGCCAAATCAGTGTCATTCCTTGGATTTATTATTCAGGAGGGCAATCTCAAGGCTGACCCGGAGAAAGTGAGGGAGGTGGAGCGGTGGCCAGTCCTGGATACTCAGAAAAAGTTGCAGCACTTTCTAGGGTTCGCTAAACTGACTTCTTCCGTGAAGTAAAGCTGGTCAGCTGAGGAAGACACAGCATTCAACAAGCTTAAGGAACTGTTTACTTCTGCATCAGACCTGGCGCAGCCAGATCCTGAGAGACAATTTGTGGTGGAGGTGGATGCTTCAGACACTGGCATGGGGGCTGCTTTGTCTCTCTCCTGCAGTGGGGAACTGGGAGCTGCTGCCGTCAAACTGACGCTGGAGGAGTGGAGACACTGGTTGGAGGGGGCCGACAGACCACAAGAACCTGTCTTACATTAGATCAGCTAAGAGACTCAATTCCCGTCAGGCTAGATGGGCATTATTTTTTGGTAGATTTAACTTTACTCTCACATACAGACCCGGAACACGGAACATCAATCCTGACGCCCTCTCCCGCCAGTTCTCTCCATCGGAGCCGGAGGCCGCGCCTGACACCTTCCTACCTGCTGGTCAGGTCGTCGCTGCTCTGACTTGGGACATTGAGAGGGTGGTCTGTGAGGCTCTGAGACGTGAACCCGATCCAGGTAATGGTCCATCTAACAGACTTTTTGTGCCCTCCACTGTTTGCTCTCAGGTTCTGCATTGGGTCCATACATCTCGTTGGGCCTGTCACCCTGGAGCAAACTATACCATATCTCTCCTTCGCAACACTTCTGGTGGCCCTCATCGGATGCTGACACATGGACTTATGTGGCCGCGTGCACCATATGTGCCCGGAACAAAGCCTCACATCAGGCATCGGCTGGTCTGCTCTATCCCCTGCTGGTTCCCGGGAGGCCTTGGTCTCACATAGCTTAAGACTTTGTTACTGGCTTACCACCCTCCAAAGGTAACACTGTGGTTTTGACTGTGGTTGATCATTTTTCCAAAACTGCTCATTTTGTCACCCTTCCCAAGCTCCCATCAGCTTTTGAGACCGCAAATCTACTAATTCAACATGTTGTCAGGTTACACAGTATCTCTTCAGACATTGTCTCTGACCATGATCCCCAGTTTACATCTCATGTGTGGAAGGCTTTTGCTAGAGCCTTGGGAGCCATGGTCAGCCTAACTTCTGGCTTTCACCCACAGTCTAATGGTCAGACAGAACACACCAATCAAGATCTGGAGGCTGCACTGCACTGTGTCACCACGGAAAACCCCACTATTCGGAGCCCCTTACTACCATGGATTGAGTGTTCTCATATTTCCCTCGTCTCATCCGCCAGTGGGTTGTCTCCTTTTGAAGTGTCACTCGGATATAATCCTCCTCTGTTTTCCACACAGGACGCCGACATCACCGTTCCAGCGGTTCAGGATCACATCAAACTCATCCAAAAGATATGGAAGGACACACAAGCAGCACTAATCAACACCCAGAGGGTCCAACAGAGATCCGCTAACCTACGCAGGGTCCAAGCCCCAGTCAGTCGGAATCGATCTCAACCAAGAACATTCCACTTCAGGTTGAGTCTTGCAAGCTAGCGCCCAGGTTTATTGAGTCTTTTGTCATTGAAAGGATTGTAAATCCTAGAGC
This sequence comes from Chaetodon auriga, assembly GCF_051107435.1. Classification (NCBI taxonomy): domain Eukaryota; kingdom Metazoa; phylum Chordata; class Actinopteri; order Chaetodontiformes; family Chaetodontidae; genus Chaetodon; species Chaetodon auriga. The sequence continues at coordinate 2,339,209 of NC_135074.1, forward strand.
CATAACTCTCAGACTCCCACCATCTATGAGGGTGCACCCTACCTTTCACATCTCCCAGTTAAAGCTGGTCTCCACCAGTGATCTCTGTCCTCCTGCCCCCCCCCCCCCAGTTCATCGACGGCTGTCCCACCTTCACGCTTCGCCGCCTGGTGGATGTTTGATGTCGGGGTCTGGGTTTCCAGTATGTGGTGGATTGGGAGGGGTATGGCTCTGAGGTGCGGTCCTGGGTGCCCCACTCTTTTATCCTAGGTCCCTCCCTCATTGAGGACCTTTCATTGTATGTGGGGGGGGGGGGTGTTAGGATTTGCTTTTTGTCTTCTCCCAGTGTTTTCTCTTTCCCTTTTTTTCCCTAGTATTATTTGTCTGTTTGTTTGTCTCCCCTGTCTGAGACTCATGTACTGCTGGCCTTGCCTATTTACCTGCATACCTGAGGTGTGTTAGAGCCTGAGTGCTGGCAGTTCTTAGGAGAGGCTTTCTGGACTTGTGACTGCCAGTTCGTCCTGATCTCTACTGTATGGTTATCCTGTCTTCTGTTGTTCTTCAGCCCCATTCGGTGTGCCTCTCAGCCTCATTTGATTTTGTTTTCTGGCAATTGTCCTGGTATTGGTCTGCTCATTTGAGTCCTAAAATAAAATTTATTTTGAGGTTAAGCCTAAACACAAATTGGTGTGCATTGGTGCACATGCAAAAATGTGCATACACAAACCAGACCAAAATCAGTACTTAAAACTTACATACATTTGCTGTTCAAAATAAATATGCAATAAATAAAATAAACCAGTTGACAGTGTGTCACTGGTGAACCACTCTGCTGTATGCTATTTAAGACATAACCTGTGATTGTGTCGTTGTTTCCTTCAGCATTGAGCTTTCTTTAAATCATTCTAAAAGCATCCATTTGTTTTTCTTGTTCAGTCAACCGATGAATTCACATTCAGCCTAATTATCATGGTATAAGATGTTTCCTGCAAACTTGCAGGTCCACCTGCCTGTGTCTGTCTGTTTTGGTCAGGCTGCTGCTACCAGGATTTTCTTGATAAAATGAGTCATGGCATTCACAAACAATCTAATCAGTTAGGCATGTTTTTATCAAATGATGGAATAAAGCCAACAATCAATGGTTTGTTGACTCTTCTACTTGTGACAAAAAGGAAAGGGAGGGATGGCAACACAAATGACTGATGTCAGAGAGAACCATTGTTCCTCAGTGATTAGAGATCAGTCTCATTCACAAAGATGTTGTTGACACTTTGGTTCTCCTTATAAAGAAGCTGATGTCCTCCATCTTTTTCTTGTGGTTTATTATCATAGTTGGTAGATGACAAAATGATGTTTGAACAACACAAACTTAAATCAGAAATCATTGACTGATGTTACAATTCAAAGATTTTTCCCCTTCTTTTATTTTCAATTCTATGATTTCTAACAGTAAATACCAACTGCTGTTGATTCATTCTAAAGACAGTACGACATGCGCCTCAGCTGAGCAGACAATCCATAAATACAATTTTAGGCTTGTCATACCATCTGGTCATGTATCCCACATATGGCACATGGCAGCTCTGCATATACCTTACAGTATGTCGAGTTACATTTACAAGATTATTGAGACTGAATAAATTAAGGTAGGATCTTGATATCGGTAAGGTTATGTTTCTACCACCAAACCCAAATCTTCACCTCTGAACTCTTAGAAAGAGACATTCAGAACAGCCATAAACACTACTGAATTTAGATATAATAGGTCAACATATTGTACAAACTGCTTCATTTGAAAAATACTGAACCCTTTCTTGTTTTTATTCCCATTAAGAATGATACTGGTATCTGCTAGGGGTGGGTGTTGCCGTACCTTTGTCATGATCTTGATGGCGTACAGGTCAAGCAAGCGTGAGTTAATGTTCAGCCTCCTACAGTGCTTTTGTCTGCTATCGATCCAGACCAAGGCACAAGCTGGATTAACATCTTTTAATGGCTGTTATGGGACCTGATGAAGTGAAGGATCGATAGACTGGAGAGTGGCCCCTCGCTCCTGCCCTGAGTAGGATTAGAGAGGGTCCTAGTCTCATTTAACACAATGCAAATGGAGGAGGGGGGTTGAAGGTTCAGACGATGGCAAATAGACCTTGACTAAAGCCCAGACACAACATCAGCCAACCCAGACCAGAGGTAGTGCCCAACAGTCCCACACCCGCCATAGAGAGGACAGGGCCTGGCTTTTCTCCAGAGAGGCATGACGGGGCCCTGTGTACATATGTTTTTATCCAGCATGTCTGGGGCTCTGCATGCTGCTGTCAAAGGACTTATCTACCATCTCAGTCTGTTGAAGGAATTCCCCATGATGTGCATTCCCTTTGGGATTTGTCAGGAGCAGCCTGGGAACGAATAACAGACAGGTTGAGAGGGAAAAGAGAGAGAAAGAGAGGGACTGCCAGTCGGATGAAGCCCTTCTCTTTCTCCCCTATTCTTAGGAGCTCCTTTTCAGCAGAATTTTCATCTGTGCTTACATGTAGAGGGAGAAAACATAAATATGAATGAAAGGGCTTCCTTCAGAACACAGACTTGGTTCCAAATCTGCTCCATGCAGACGTACAAGGTAACAGGTTCATTTAGTCATTATTCTACAACACAGAGTTGTACAACAAAGTTGTAGTCCCTTTTTCCTACTCACAAAAAATGACATAGAGGGATGAATAAATGATAAACAATTATTCACAGAGGAGTGGAGAGGATGAGTTGAGGAGTCTGACAGCCAGAGGAAAGAAGCTGCTCTGTAGTCTGGAGGTGCAGCAGATAGTTCTGTATCACTTGCCAGACAGGAGCAGGGTGAACAAACTGGGGTGGGTATTGTCTTTGAGCATCCTTTGGGCTCTGCACAGACACCTCATCTCTCTGATATGACTGATGCTCAGTAGATGGGTACCAATGATGTCCTGGACAGTTTCAATTGCCCTCTGCAGAGCCCTCCACTCCTGGGCCATGCATGGACCATGCCAGTTTGTAATGTTTCCACTCAGGATGCTTTCTATTCCTGTGCAAAGTTCTTTTTGACACGAACATATTACAGGAATTTGCCTTCTTAAGTTTCCTGAAGAAATACATTTGTTTCTGAGCTTTTATTCTATTTCAAATATATTTGTCTGTAGCAGCTAACTCTCCAATCTAAAATGATTATTATGTGTTATGTGTGTTGAAAGACACCACTGTTTTTATTTAAAGTTGCTGTTCCTTCTTCTCTTAGCAGCTAATATCTTCAAAGTGAGAGAGATTATCCAAAATGATTTTCAGGGTGGAAATACCTCTGATAGATGTAGAAGCCCTCACTGCATTCTAGTGTACAATTCAGAATCATATGAGAGGCAAAACACTCACTGTCCCCTTATCCTGTGCTGTCTCAGGATTTTGTAAGGCAGGGAGATTGAGACAAAAACAAAATGATTGTTTGAGAGGGACTGCTGTTGTCTGTTGGAGGTGTATTGAATGAGTCTCCAGACTGTTTTCATCATCAACAAAAGACAGCCCAAGAATTCAATAAGTTCCTGACAATGTGTCATTAGCAGGCAGTGAAGCATGATTCACAGCACAGCTTTTTCTCTGAACCTCAGTCCTGGTCTCAAATGAGCACAAAGAGTTTGAAACAACAAACTGTGTTTTATTAACACATAACAACCATGTCCTGTTACTACCATGATTCACATTTTTATCTTCAACAGAGGTTGTTCTATTCATTTCAATCAATAGAAGGAGGCAGACTTAAAGTACAATGAGTTTTAATTTTGTGATAAGAAAACATTCCAAACAATCACACAGTCCAAGGTCAGAGACACAGACATTGAAGAAGTCCCTGTACCCTAAGCATGTAAGAGACAGGGGGGCAATAGAACTGGAAAGAGTGCCAAGAGAGTCATAAGTGCCAATCTTTCCTTTGTGTTTTTCTCAGACTCAGTACACTTACAGCTGCTTTTACAAACATTCAGTTAGACAATAGTTTTACTTAGATTAGCTAGTTTTGTTGAATAAAATGTATTTATTTATGTATTTTTTCATTTATTGGTCATCATATGTGTTGATTTGTTTTTTGCCTCTAAACAAGTTGTACATTTTTTGCATTTTTAGCTGATCTGTGCACCAACCGAAAGACTGTCACATTAGGAGTGGGAGTCACAGTAACATCAGTAACAGCAAGTAAATGATAAACATGAGTAATTGTAAAAATATTAAGTATCAGCAGCAATATGTTTCAACTTCTCAAGATGTTCTGATTACCTGACAAACTTGCAGTGAAGGATCTGAGTGAAATAAAGGTACATACATAAATGCCCTTTAAGTCCCAGCACATTAAAGTCAGTTCTGAAGGGGGACATTTGTGTTTTTATACTGTTTGATTCTCTGTTTGTCCATACTTGCCATCAGATTTTTCTCCCAGCAAGATGGGACTAACTGAGGACCTCTCCCCTCCACATACGCATAGCATCCTGTCTAAAACCAGGCACAATAACAACAGTCTCATGTCTTTCTTCATCTGTGGTAGCCCTTCAGACTTCACCAGCCGATATTACCATAGGCCCCGCTCTGCTGCCTGCCTGGTAGACTCCTAACAGGATTAGGGGGGATATGGTGAGGTGGTGCTCCTGCTTGGTGTAACCGATGTGATTTCCATTTGTCTGGCCCGGCCCTTACTTTCCCCTCTGTCTAATCCTTCACTCTTCTCACCGCCGTCCGTCAACCACGCTAATCTGCTGGCAGGCTTTAGGAGGAGAGGCTTCCACACGCAGACTCTCTCTGATAAACAGTGAAGGAAAGGGCTGGTTTTCACTGTGTGGGAGCACATACCACCACTGTGAGTGTTTGTGGATATCAAGCTGAGGGTAAGACTACTGTTAGAAATTGACTTGTTACCTTCTACTGTACAAGGTGTTGTTTAAAGCCTATTGGCTTAGCTGTCATTTGCTATAGTGTGTGTGATTGGCTCTGCTCTTCAGCAGTTCAGGGTTGTTTTTCATGTGTCACTGCTTATGTGTTTGTGATGAACAGCACCTTGTCATAAACAGAGTTTGATGTCATACATATGACATCAAACAAGGTGAGCAGTATGCTGACCTGAGCCAACAGTCCTGTCTTTTTTTAACAATAATGTAGAAGTAAAAAGAGAGGAGCGACATTTAAGACAGTTAAACATGAACATGCTCTAGTGCAAATGTTAGGAGTAGTTATCACCTCGCTGTTGACTTGTTACATTAGACACAGGTAAGTACATTGACAGATCAAATCTACACTGAATCAAATCTTAATTTTATCATGGAATTTATCTATATTGAGAACTAAAGTTTCTTTTAACATAATGATCATTTTCTATACCTTTGGTCCGGGTCAGTGTTGACCCAGCCCAAGAATCCTATCATAACAAGTGTCTATCTGACAATAACAAATGGGTGATTAATCTCTAGTGTTTCAGAGAGCAGAGAGAGTGTATTTTTTAGGTTTTACACCACTTGTTTTGGAGGGTTTTGGAGAAAAAATATCTATTAAATAGAATATAATGTCCTACCTATTTTGCCTAAGACATGAAAAACATTTCATAATCAATCCTCATGTACAAGTTTATTTTATTGGAAACAGATTAAACATGTCTTACTGCACTGATAGATAGACACCAACATATTATCTACCCATAAAGTTGTTAATGTATCAGCAAACAGATACCTATTTAAACATCCAGCACACAGAACAACAGGATTCTTCACCTGGAGTCGTGTTTGTATCCACCTGATAAATGTAAGTCCAATATTCACTCTGCTTTCAGTTCAGTTTGGTCTCCACAAACCCCTGACAAAAATGTCCTGCTATTTAGCTGCTAAATGCACCACTTAATGTTCACCAGCTAGTTGCTAACATTGTCTGTCTGCGGTTTGCTTCCAGTACATAGAACTGGTTTAGCAGAGATTTCACTGATGTTGATAAGAGCAGTCAGACTGAACTGAAACAGGGAAAAGTTGCAGGTCAAAACGAGCTAAAGGTAGTTAGAAAGCTCCATACTGCTGAGGGGAAGAGTGGAGCTGGTGATAATTCTCTATGGTTCATCACAGTGGCATCTCTCAAATTACATATAGTCATTAAATCCATTGTTAATACAGAATATTGATAGAGCAGCGGACTCAGTTACACGACTTAGATGGCATTGGATGCTCTGGTTTGGTTTAGATTTAACTGGGTAAATATTTTTTGTTTAAATGGATACATAAATGACAGCTTGTGGTCTCAGGGGAAGTGTTTTATATTATGAGGAGCTGTGTTTCATACTGAAATCTATGCCCTTATATGTTTATTCATTTTTACCTTTTAGTGTGTGAAGCACTTTATAGCTGTGTTTTACAAAAGAGTTACATATATAAAGCTTTACTTCGTTACTTACTTACTAAACTTAGTTACATGGTGTAAGTGTTTGTTAGGAAACAGCAGTGTGGTGGTGTGGTCCAGCTGTGCCTTTACAGAGACCTATATGTGCTCACAGACTGTATGTGGAAACCAGCCCACTAGCAGGAGACACAGCACTACTGCTTGATAAGATGCTGTTTGTCAAGGAACTCCCTATAAAACCACAAATTGGCATTTATTTCTTACCTTTCCGTTTGTGTAAAACAATTAATATACCCTGTGTTCATTAGTGACCTTAGAAATGTTTGTAGGTGTATTTTTTTCACAGACTCTGTTTTCCTCATCATGTTAAGTTAGACTAACCACATCTTGACTCCAGCTTTATACTTCACAACCCGGATTGCAAAAAAGTTGGGACACTGTGTAAAATATAAATAACAGAAAGCAATAATTTGCAAACAAACTGTGTTTACTGACAACAGATTTCCGAGGTGTTCAGAATGTGTATGTAGTGGTAATATCCTCTATGCAATCCTGGGTTCACAAAGTGGAATGACTGAGCCTTTCCAGGATGTCCTTTTCAGACCCAGTCATGATACTATCACCTGTTACCAATGAGCCTGTTTACCTGTGGAATGTTCAAAACATCTGTTTTTGGAGCATTCCACTACTTTTCACATTTTTTGTTCCCCTGTGCCAACTTATTTGAGAAGTGTTGTTGCATCAAATTCATAATAAGAATATAATTACAAAAATCTATGAAGTTATCAGGTCAAACATTAACATATCAGCCTAGTCTCAGGCAAAAGCATGTGATAGGCCTGCCAATCCACTGGAGGACAGCATGTCAGTGAGTGGTTTCCATCACCTACACATGAAAAAGACACACAGGTATGAAGGCGCAGTACCAGCAGGGGGTGATAATGGTAGCAGCGAAGGACAAATGTAGTATAATAGACAGGATGTTTACACATTGATTTTTGTCAAAGCAATGCTCACTGTTGATTGTTTTAAGGAAGTAGTGAGTTTAACCCAAACCATGATCATTTCCTGAGCCTAAGCAAGTCGTTCTTGGGCCTAAACGTAGCCAAACTGTGACCGTCACCTGAAATGTGTCTCAGCAAGCTTTGTTTTGAAAGTGTAACTGGATGTTGCATATTGATTATTACCAACTTGAAAGCATGAGAATGTGTCGTGTGATACTGGTTTGAATATATTGTCCTTGTACTGTTTTCAATTGAGATGCGAAAGTATTAACAAATTATCACATTCTGATTAGTTATATTTTACAGAGCATCCCAACTTTTTTGGACTTTTGCACAGACATGATATTGACATCAGTCTCCTCTTCTCACACTCAAAGTTCATTAGCATATTCCACCGAAATTTAAAAATATTAATTTGAAATAAGAATTTAGTTTGCCATATACTAGTCTGAGGGATAGGCTGAAGTCACAATGTAAGGTACTGAAATTTTTTTTTATGGTAAATGTAACGCTATATGCATCACCATCACTTTGTGTATGTACTCTCTCTCATTCCCCAAATACCTGGCTTCGATTATGTGCATTTATTCTCACTTTTTGCATTAGAATGTTAGCACATAGTTTTCTGCCTCTATCACCTGTCAGATAAAGAAGCATGTAGCTCCACTACACCTCTCCAAGAAAGGATCTGTTCAAGAACAAAGGCTGGCAGATATTTCAGCCAGATAATCTTTTAAGGGATAATATCACAACAAAAACAGTAGTGATGCAGACATACTGAACATGCTCTCACCTAGACTCAATAAATCTCAGCTCATCCAGGAGTTGGACTGTGATGACTTGATCAAAGCTTTCAGCTTAAAGGAGGCCAGTACTGTGCCTGTGCTCTGCGTAGACATTTCTTACTGCTGTTTTCTGCTGTGCTGCTGTTCTGTTGCAAGCTGCCTGTACTGCATTTGATTTTCATTTGTGTATTTTGTGTGTATGGTTAGTGGTAGGTGGATGTTTTATTTACATTATAACAGTATGATTGCTTTGACCTTTTAAAGAGAGCTAACAATATATGCTGGACATGGAAAATGTTACACTTGGTGTCCAGGGTCAAGATAATATGTCTTCATGTAGTGAACTGCTTCAAAAGAAAAAGATGTGTTCAAATATGACACAATATACATTTAAACATCATAAAAATAACAGAATGATTGTTTAGTTGAACAATAACACTAACACACACTATCATTTTTACATCTATGAAAATGACATGATTAGAAATTTTGCATGTTTAACAACATGAACTGTATTAAAGGACCAATCTGTAACATTATTATATCATTATAATAATAATAATAATATCATTCTACTTTTCACAGATTTTACCATGAAGTTGCAGGTATATTCATATATAACTACATAGAGTTTGAACTGCTCTGTTTGTATTTCAGCTGAACATAACTGAAAATATAGTAGGAAAACAGAAATTATAATTGATGGGAAAAAAGAAACCTTTAACAGCATCAGAAAATATTAAAAACTAGACACATAGTTGTTGTCTAGCGTTAGTTCCTGTGTCAAAACTCTGTTTTAGGGTAGTCTGGATCCTAAATCATTTTTTATCACTTCAATTTTAAAATATATTTTCCCACATGTTGGCTTTGCTATAACACATGATGAATGGTATGATAAAAGGAAAGATTGAGTCTCTTGAACTGTTTGTGCCTGTCTCTCTGTGTCTGCTAACAGATGTGATGTCCCTGACATGAGTTGAATGCCCCTGATGTAGCAGACATGACAGCAGAGGAACACCCATGGGCGCTCAGCCCTGCAGGAGCTCAAGTGAATGCCTGAACATGGGCTGGAAGAGGAACTCAACAACAGCAACCAAGAAGCAACACACTATCACACAAACATGCCCACTGGAGAATGTGCAGCAGTTACAAGCAGGTAACATAAATGTCTCAGCAGGGAGGAAACCACACTCACACACTCCCCAGCTGTTTCATGGGGAGATTTACTGTATCCTCTATACAAAATGTCTTTGGCAAAGTATGTATGCTTTCTGTCTTCAGGGTTCAGTATGCATGAAACAAACCACATCTGAAGGCAAAAGTATTACCTGAAATGTTAAAAATGTCAATAATAAAATCTATAATACCCTGATGTCTTAATGTCAATCAATTAAAATACAGACAGTGGTAGATTATCTTGGCATGAGGATTTTTCATATCAATGAAGAATGTCAAAACAACAAATATTATGTATTCAGCTTATTCTCTGCTTTCTCTGTAAACGGCGTGGAAACATATTCACTTACTGTGGTCCTTCCCAACTACTCAGAAATTTTGGGTTGAGGTTGAGTCTTATAGTTCTCAGATATTGACTTGAATCCCAGTGGATCCCTGGTTTCTATTTCCTGGACCCTAAGTCAGAGTTACAAAAAAAAAAAAACAAACAAAACACCCTCTGGGTCTGGATGAATCAAACAGTGCCTAAACTCTTGCACAGAGAAACAAATTTATGTATTACATAGTCAGCCAGACGTTTTTGTTCAAATGTGACAACTAGCGACTAATTTAACTGTAATGCATAGAGAGCTAGCTATGTATTTGTAATTTATACAATGGAATTTGTGGATCTCTCGTTAAAGGGGTCTAGGGACTATGTTGGTCTGAGAGCATAAAATAAGTGACATGTAGACTAAATTCCTGGTAAATTGACAAGGAAGAGGGATTTTTTTATTAGGTTAGCTTTTCTTTTTATGTATTTTATTTATTTGTATTTGGTGACTTAATGTATACTGAAGTCAGTATCTCATGGTGCATTAATGTATTTCACAATTCACTGAGATATTTTGTCTTTCCTCACCCCTACCTCTCCTAAAAAGGAAAGACACCAAGAAACAGTTTGTGCCACTGATGCATAATCTGAATGTGCTGACAACATTCAATGGAGAAATGAAGTGTTGATAAAGGACAGTGTGCAGTGCTGTGTCCACCAGGTGTTCTTGAGTGATTTCAAGTGTGGCCCTGGAGTAATTTCAGTAAAATGTTAACCAGTTCAAACTGAATGCAGTAAGGGTGGGTAAAACATTTCTACTATATGGGTCCTTTGATAGAGCGGTCTCATTCAATTGGAGGCCTTGAATATTTCTGTTTGGGGTCAATGACATCAAAATACCTGAGAAGCTTTCTCATAGAACTACAATCAAAACACTAGCAAGGTCAGTGTTTACAGCATAAACCCTCACACACTCACATACACTCTGCTATCCTCTGACATGACTATTGTCTTTTGTGTGCCAGTCTGTACAATGAGGACCCACTCTGCAGGATCTGCCATGACGGCAGGGCCTCCGGGGAGCTGCTGTCACCCTGTGAGTGCTCTGGTAGCCTGGCCATGGTGCACCGTGCCTGCCTGGAGCACTGGCTCACTGCCTCCAACAGCAGCCACTGTGAACTCTGCCACCACCAGTTTGCACTGGAGCGCCTGCCAAAACCTCTTAGTGAGGTAAGCTCTTGCCATACATTGGATTGTGATTTTGTGACATGTAGCATGCCAACACATTGCTTCCCAGCATTTTGTTTTTAAAGCTTTGATTTGTCCAGGCTTTGAGATGTTGGTATATGAGGGCCCATACAATGGCTGCTGATCAATATCTCAAAACCTGGGCAAATACAACCAAGATAATCTGTATGGCTTGATACCACTAGAGCTAAGTGAGTTATTTGGGGAACCAACTCTTAAAGTCTAAAGGAGTGTACTCTCCTCTGTCTCCTCATTCTTTGCTGAAGATGATTTTATAGCAGATATATTTGGCCTGACATGAGGACAACTGTTGCCTTGCCAGCAAGCAGATTTATTCTCTCAAGGGCTGTGTAAAATGCAGTAATATCAGTACAGTAGCTTCATACAATTACAATTAGTTGTTTGGTAGATGCTTTTATTCAAAGTTACATACTTATGAATTCACAAACAACATCGGGGTCAGTTTTTTTGGGGTTCAGTATCTTGCCCAAGGACATTTCAGCATGTGGACTGTCGAGGCCAGGTACCGAACCACCAACCTCCTGATCAGTGGATGACCACTCTATCTCCTGAGCTACAGCCACCCCATGTATTCATATGACCACAAGGTTCCCCTTGTCAGTATGGCCTGCTGCTGACTGACCATACGCACATTCAGTCTTCATTTTACACTGTTTGTGTAGCTCTGGTCACATGGAAAGCACTGGATTTGATCATCAACAGACTGCTCTTCACAGACAAACCCTGTAGCACCGTGACTTGACTGTTCACACTCCAACAGTCGTTTACTCAGAATCTCCTGACACTGAGCATCCTCTAATCCATTTATTACCCATACGCCAGTTCTATCCCCTGTATCCCCTCCTCGAAAGAGTCCAGGGGATCAGCTGCACACAAGCCTTCTTCTGATTCAGCAGCACACAAATCTTCTCCAGTTGTCACCACAGGCAGAAAGCTGATCTACAGGACCAGGTTGCTGTGCGCTACCTTTATGCCACCTTTACTATCCTCAAGCTTGTATGTGTGAGTCTGCAGGTTTCTGTCTCTGACTGCACACTGTTGCATTACATTTCTCAGCTAGGTTTTTCTTTCCTCTCACTTTTGTTTACAATGAGTGTTCTATCTGCTTTGTTCAGGTGAGCATCTTTTACATTTTTGTTGCATCCCTTTGCTTCCCTGTCTTGCTCTTTCATACCTTGTTTTTGGGCAGTTCTGGCTGCTTCATGAAAGATGTGACATGAGTGGTTACAAAAGCTATGTAAAAACAACAACCACTGGCTCATGCAGCACTTGTTTGAACAGCACATCCACCTTCAAATCTGATAAAATATTAGCTGGAGTGGTGCATATCCTGTTTCATGTGCCATTGCATTATATACCAATGTCAGAATCTGTATTTGGTGAGGCCAGTTGTTTCTCTTTGAGGGGAAGACACCGCTGCATGTTTCCAAGTGTCTGATTTCCCATGAGATAGTATGCTGTAGTGTGTGATTTGAAGGAGTTCTTCCATAAGCTGACTTTCAAAGTTGACTCCCTGATCTAAGTGGGCACATTCAAGGAACCCACACACACATATGTGATCCCATAGCTTCTTAGCTACTTGTTTTGCAGGCTGATCTGTACATGGGAAAATGTGAACTAACTTAGTAAAGTGGTCTATCATGACAAGAACATCCACTGAGTGCTGGTTACTATCCTCTGCATTCCAGAAGTCGAACACACTAGCTCTATGGGGCAGAAGTTCTGATGCTTTCAAGTTAGGCTTGAACAGAGGGGTCTGGTGTTTTCACCAGTATGCACCTTTGATAGCACTTGACATACTCCTTCACATTACACTCCATCTAAGGCCAAAAAAAAAAAGAAAGAAAGAAAGAAAAGAAAACAAAAAACAGCTGTGTCGCTAGATGCAGGGTCTTCACCTGCCTGGTGTCAACCAAAATCATCTTTGAGGCTGTCAGGCAGACCAAACTGGTATCTCTCTTGTTTGCTGGTGTGGTCCTTGGTAAACTAGTCAAGGGCATCATTTACTTAGCTACTTAGCTTAGCTTAGCTTGAATCTCTCCCACTGTTTGATGTGCACCAGACCTTTGCATCAAATCCTGCTTTCATGCCGAGTGGGGCACATTCTGCAGATGAAAAATGGCATGAGTATCACAATGGTGGGTTCAACTTCCTGGCTGTGTGTGAACACAGGAGGTGAGTTTTGTCAGGTTTGACAGACTAAACTAACTCCACAGCCCTTATATCTGTAGCAACTGGTCATACACATCCACAAAAGCCTTAACAGCCACAGCATCACAGTGATGCTTGAGAGGGTCAAATGAATGTTTCACACCACCACAGATTGATTTCTTCACCTGGTGACACTGGACCTTTAGTCAGAAGGTGTCCTGAATGCCTTGGAAGACGGTGTCTGTGCTGCTCTGGCATGTGCCTGTGCCTGACTGTCTTTGTGAAAGGGTTTCTGCTGAGAGCAGCAGTCACTATGTTCTTGGTGCCACATTTGGTGACACATTTCGGGTTAAATGTGTAGGAGTTGTTTGGACACCTAGCACTGCTCACGAGCTTCAGTGTCATCATGATATAGTTAAGAGGCTTGTCAGTTCATATGGTGAAACAATGGCCTCGTAACCTGCTAGCTGACTGTACAACTCGTGTGCCACTACATCAACCACATTCAGACAATAAAGAAAATACAACTCCTTCTGACTGTAAAGTTAGAAATAGTGTCCCTTTAAAAGCACCCACCAGTGGCCATTTTATGAAATTTCAAATGTGAAAATGAAGATGAAAACATTAAAACAATCAATCATTAATACAAAAGAAATGTAAAAACACAATAACAAAGAGGGAACTCACGTACAGCAACACCTGTCACTGCCCAATGCACAATGGAACTCGATTTGTTCCATGCCTGTGTGACAATGTGGCCTTGGAATGTAATTGGTTAGGGAATGCTGGGGTTAGAATTACCCATCGATCAGGTGTTAGGACTTGACCTATGTACGTATGCAGTAGTGATCGGGCAGTGACAGTGTGCTGCCAACTGAGGAGAACAGCATAGTCTGCAGGAGGGGACAACACCAAAATGTCAAAGGTCACACAACAAATATACATTAACAAACATAAGCTCCCCAAAAGAACAAGGAAAGAAGTATTTAACAGGAAAATACTGTGAATAAAAATGTTAACAGAAATGGATTGTTGGTGAAATAGAAACCTGTCACATGAATACACTGGTTGCATATAGAGATTGCACTGAACATGGATGTAGATAGAAGACTAAGACATACAGTGTTTTAAATAATGTCAACTTTGCAGTCTTGTTCAATACACACATGCAATGGCTAAATTTGAAATTTGTTTTTTACAATCATCATTTTGCATGACTGTCATAGTCAGCTGCACTCTACACACAAGCAAATAAGACACAACACTGGGAAATAAACCATTCACATCTATGTCAAGCTGAAACTCTGCTATCAAAACCTAACATTCCATTGTCAAAATGTAACTCTGGTGACAAAATGATACACACTTTAATCATATGAATACACTTTCAGATTAGCAGCAACACACTAGTGTACTTTATATAAAACACTGCAGTCTTTCATTTTCACTGTTTTTATTCAGTTTCTCAGAGCATTCTGTGAAGCTCATTGCAACACTGTTTGTTACACAGTTTTTATGTTTTTCTCCAACAAAGGTTTTCACAACAACCAAAAATGAAAAGTACTGTAATAGAATTACTGTAAGGTTCCAAATTACATCAACTCAATACTGTACTTTACAGTACTATACTTTACAGTACAGTTCATGCAGTAAAGAGTAACGCTTACTCGATTTATGTTGATGAATACTTGCAAGTATTTGTTGCTGTAGCTGGTGGAGACAGATTGCATTGTTTGCTCTGACTATTTCTACAATGGCGAGTTTCTGCTGTTGGGTGAACAGGTGTTGCTGTCCACCCCCAGAAGGTCTAGTCATTCTGTAGGAAAATGCAACCACAAGTTGTTATTGGTTTGGTTATTTTTTACAGTAATATATATACTGTACTTTACTGTATATACCATATACAGCACTGAAACATCTCAATATAAATCGTTGCATGTTTAACAAAACTTTATTGTATTTATAGTACTGTACTGTATACTGTAGACCGTACTGTAACATCTCAATGGTACAGTATTATGTACTATACTGTACTGTATGTTTCACAAAACTACCAATTTTTGTTGAAAAAGGAGCATTAGCCAACTATTGCTTAGCTGAGGCCTATTTGTGGCTGATTGGTGTTCAGTTTTGTAAGTAAGTATTTTCAGGTGTGTGTCTAAGTATTTCCAATTACCCAGTGTGTTTTGTATTTTGAATGGATGTGTTTTCCCAATGGTACCCTGAGATTTCATTTATGAACGAAGTGTCTTATGTACGAAATAGTGTGTAGCGTGCAGGAGCAAGTGTGTTGCAGAACTGCAAATAAGTGCAAAGCAGCACTTTTGTTTAGGTTATGGTTACACTGTGTTTAAGGTAAAGTAACAAAAACTTCAAGTTTTGTTACTTTGGTCTAAGCATGTGTCAATAGTGTTCAAGCAATGGGCAAAAACCCTAAGTTTTCCTTTTTAGTCAGTCAACGGAATAGTTCAATATTTTGTGAGACAACAGTATTTGCTTTCTTGACAAGAGTGAGATGAGAACATCAATATCATGTCTGTGCATTAAGATAATAGCTGGAGTCAGGATGTACTTAGCTTAGTTTAGCAAAAAGATTGGAAGTAAAGGGAGGAAAAGAGTTAGCCTGGCTCTGTCTAAATAAAAAAAAAATACACCTGCTAACAGACATGAGGTTACCATCAATCTTATCATCTCACTCTCAAGAAAAGGCAAATATATACATTTTCAAAAATAACTAGCTTATTCTCTCAATGTGATAATAAACCCCACTGAAATACAAATATAGATTCAACTAATGACAAAAGAACAAACCTCACATTATCAACTGATATTTAGTGGGCTTGCTCTTTTTTTCACCAGGGTCCACGTGCATAAAAGTCTGTAGATTCATGGTGTCTGTGCACAAAGAGAAATATGTAGACGCATTCATACTGTCAGATTCATAGAGCCGCTAATAGGCCTGACTCTGTGTGCCACACACAGTGCCATGCATAAAAACACTCATCATCCATTTATATACTGATAGTTGTGCCTGTTAAACCTCTCTTTACTCCGGTCAATGAGAGAAACAGCAAAGAAGCTGTGCGCTTTCACAGATTGTGTTTCACCTCTCCAACAGCACCAAAACAGCTGTAATTACACACAGTAGTGGCTATTTATAGAACCCATACAACTAATTCATCACATGTACCCATAAAGCATCGTTATCAAACATTAGAAGGCTGATCAATGAGTAATCTATATTGTTCATTTGAAACAGACTTTACAAAGTGCCTCACAATTCAAGATAAAATTGAAAGATCAACATTGATAACTGAAATGTAAATACAAAGAGGATAAAATTCATCACTCATAAATAATTTAGATCATTCTCATACCTAACAACATTGGATGTATGTAGACTGCAAAAATTATCAACCACAGTCGATACTACACTGTTGCTCATTACATTGGAATAAAATATTTTTTTTACCTCTTTCCATGAAATGATTTTGACAATGTGATTTATTCTTGACAGATAAAGTGTATATGTTCTCAAAACTTTATTAATCAATCCCTTCTAAATGTATCAAATGAAAATGAAATCACAATTAAGTTTTACAAACTGTAGTCAGGCTTAAAATTGGAGGTGTTGAAACAATAGGATTAAGGCTTTGTTTAAATTCTTCAGCCTCGGTCAGTTTAACAGGAACACATATTTGAGAAGATTTCATGCATATGAATGTCCAATATTGCTGTTTCAAAAATGTCACACAATCAATAAAATGGAGTATGGCCACCGTGACAAGGATCAGTTCATTAAGACGTCGTGGCATACTGTCCTCAAGCTTGTTGGTGTTGTCAGTGAGCAGGGTTAGGGCCTGGGCTAACTCCTGTAGAGTTTGAGGAATATTGTCCCTCTCATTGATGGCTTGGCATAAGGCACCCCAGGCTTGCTCAAAAGGGTTCATATGAGGGGAGCAAGCGGGCCATGGCATCTGCTGCACCCACTCTGCATCAAGATATTCTCTTACTGCAGCTGCCCTATGTGCTCTAGCGTTGTCGTCTTGTAGACGAAAGTTGTTCTCATAGACCCATCTTGCATGTGGGAGGAAATGGTTCTCCAGGATGTCCCTGTACACAACGGTGTTGATGTTTCCATCCAGCACTACCAATGGTGTCTTTCATCCATAATGATTACCAACCCATACCGTCACTGAGCCGCCACCAGTTTGAGTGGTTTCCTGGATGCAGTCATCACGAAGGAATCTTTTATGCTCCCTAGGCCAGCAAAGTTGAGCAACTCTGTGATGAACAGTTAGGCGTGGACACTTGGTCATTCGTCTTGCTTGGTAACCATGCTGAAGCAACCTTCAATTTACAGTTTGGTGGGAAACGATGACTCCATGGCTTCTTCTCCACAAACGATCAAAGGCGGCTCGCTGGCAGTTTCCAGTTTCTATGGCACAGATTAAGCAGTTGCTGATCATCAGTCAAACGACCCTCCTTTCGATGAATTTTGAGGATTTTACAGACCTCATCCTGGGATATTCCATGCAAATCAGTAGTATCGGCTCATTTGTGTCCATCCTGGTGGAGTGCAAGCACTCTTTGGCGTATTGCCAGTGGCGTCAGAGGAGGCATAGCATAGGGAAGTTCTGTGTCAAATTTGGTTGGAAATTATTTCAGACAATTCGGAAAACGTGGACCTATTGCATACAGGCAGGAAACAGACAACACAGCAAATATCTTGTCTTTTATAACAAATGTTACGCATGAATTCATTTCACCTGGGTAATTGGGACACATAATGTAATCACCTGGTCAAAAGTGATTACTAATACATTTAAATAGGAATAAACAGAGGATCGTGTCTGAAAACAAAAGTATTCCAACTTTATGGACATCATTGTATAAGGTGTCATGTCTCACCTTATATTCCATGTCCACCTCATCATATCAACAGCAGCTAGCTAGAAAATTGTGTGTAAAGTATGCATGAGGTGTGCACATTCTCACCACACATTCGTCTTTTAGAACTCCAGTGTAAGTGGAGAAAATGGTGCACACATGTTTTTTTATGTATGCAGCATTTATACATCTGGCCCCTGATGTCACAGTGAGTAGGAGGAGCCTCTTGGCGAGTTGCTGCCTTCATGTTGGAGGATCTGCTGCTGTTAGCTGGACGGCTTGCACCCCTAAAGCCACTTAGCCTGAGAGCCAGATTAGATGGTGTTTCCTTCCCTTGCTGCTCTGTAGAGAACAGCACAGGAGATTGTATTAGTGGCCTCCTCGTCTTCCTGCTCCTCTGGCTGCATGTATGGTCAGCGTGCTAATCTGCTGATTAAGCACCATGTGCTCCGCCAGGTTAAGATACAAAGTGAACAGTATAAGCTTGCTGTCAGGCAATGCTGGACACATGCCCAGAAACATAGGAAGTTATTACATTAATGATGTAATACAATGAATGTGTCTGTTCTGCAGACATGGAGAGGTGTTAACAGCAGGTCTAAACAGCAGGCCTTGCACACATGGTACACTCACACAGATGATTTCACTAGTTCTGCCTGATTAGACATCTTTGTGTCCCGTTTGCTTAGCTGCACCTGTTTGGGGTTAGTCCAATGACCTCACTTCTGCCCCCCACCTTCAACTTGAGCACAGGTCTAATCGGCCAGAATGATTGATAACACCTTTAGGGGTGTGCAGAGCCTATTACTCTTACTGCTTATTAGCTAACAATATTACAGAGAGACATTAGGGTGTCAAAGAAGAATAGAGATGATGTACTTTGCAGTAATCAAATCAAATCAGAGGTCTATGTTCATGTTGACAAGCATTATTGATGTTAATCTTTAAAAGCATCAGAGAACATTAATAACTTATCTTAATGGTCCATTTTGGGAATAATATCAAGTTTCAGTCCTCAGTTTTAAATTTTGGTAAGTATTTTTTTTTTTTTTTTTAAACTTTAGAATAATATTTGTGCTTTTAAGATGGATCATCACACAAAATCCCAACTCACACTGCAACCCGACCCTGCTGAGTATCACCTTTGTACATGCATGTACTATGCATTCAAATTCCTGGCAGATTTACAGCATTTCTGTGCTTGATATTTTATGGTTTTTAATACTACTTCTCCTCTGTAGGTCATTACATGTCCATATGGTCAATTAACCCCACCTACATCAGTCCCACAACCAAGATCTTGGGTTGAACTGTCTTTTATGATGTGCTGTTAATCTGTTAACTATCCCCCACCCCTCTTCCCCAGTGGTTGTATTCTCCATCCATGCAGCAGCAGAGGAGGACACTGTGTGGCGACACAGTGTGTTTCCTGTTCATCACACCACTGGCCAGCCTGTCAGGATGGCTGTGTATTCAAGGAGCCATGGACCTCTACTACACCAATGGCATGGAGGCCCTGGGGCTCCTGGTCCTCACACTGGCCCTCTTCACCATTTACGTTGTCTGGACAGTGGTATGTTCAGGGTCTATGCTGCTCATTCAGATGGAACATATGTTTTTTTTAAGAAGTGCATGCCAGCCAGTGTAAAGCCCATACAATGAACTGAGAGGTGCTAAAATGCACTGTGGGGCTGAGGGGAAGTGCAGAGTTGGTGATTATTCTCTCTGTTTACATTACATATTGATTTGGTTGTTAACATAAAAATATTGGTTAACAGATCTAACGAATGACTACGATTTTTTGAATCAATCCTCCAGGTTCTGTGTTTGCTTCAAATTAAAAAATCTCCACAAATGTATAAAACTGCAAGTTTCAGTCACATAACAGAATATTGTATTTGACCTTTGGCAGCTGTACTGAAACATGGTTGTTTGTTTCTCAGGTATCTGTGCGTTACCACATCCATCTGTTCAAGATGTGGAAGAAAACCGACCAGCGAGTGCGACTGCAACTTCCTTTGCGTTCCCATGCCACACAAAACCAACAGACCCTGTCCATGAACACCCTCAGCAAAGCCACCAACAAAGAGACTATGGTGTAGACTACAGTCTACAATACTGAACTTACCTCAAATATAAGGGAGGACGGGGGCGCAGCTTGTCCCAGTCCTGATGTTGGAAGACTCCTTCAAGAGCAGGAGGACAACTACACCGGCCTCTGATCGCTTTCCTACCAAACACACTGTGGAAACTGAGTACCAGGAACAGTCTGTCCCACAGCAATGAAAACTGACAACTTGACCAAATGAGTCATACTGGTAACTGTGGACATGTTCAGACATTTTCTAGAGTTCACAGTGACAATCAGTATTATCGTTTCCAGAAGAAGACAATGAAGTGTTCCAGACTGATCCCATGATCCACTCTTCCTCCTCATGGAATGATAAAGATTACCAATCTGTTGCAGTTCTAACATCAACAATTCAAAGTGTGTTTGACTTATAAGAACTAAAGCCAGCAATGCATTAGCTCAGGCTCGTCCTCCATCTGTCAGCTCATTAGCTGTTCAGACTGACTCAATACTTTCACACAACTCAATAAAACGCAATCATGTGTTTTCTAAACTGTCCTGAGAAACCAGGGTGCTGTTTCCAAAGAGAGACGCTGATGATTTTTAGAAATGTTTTCACTTTAATGATGAGAACCACAAATTAAATTCATCCTTCATCTCCACTGGAAAGGGCCAAATGCAGAAATCTGCCTGACCAGTAACCACTAGAAAGCAACAAATTGTGTTTGAAAATGTAATTAAGGTGGACCTGCTGCTGAAAATTCCATCCGGCTTCCTAACTTCCTCCTGCTATTAAATTATATAAGTGTTGTAACATGATGAGCCATTGTGAACTGGGAGCACTTTCGAGCACAGCTTTTCCTGCCAAATTCAACTAGGAATGCATTTGTTGTAATAAACAGTCCTTGGACCCAAGTGTCTAAACTGCATTTAGAACTTTATTATGTCAACAATTTTATTACACACACACACATTTAAATCAGATCATATCAAGGCAAAGCTCATATCTTGTGAATTAGAGCGATGAAACAACAGGAATACTAAGGTTGATAGTGATACTCTACAGCGTTCTCACAGTCAAGCTAACATGTCAGTGTCTTACTGTATTTTGAGAATGAACTTTGTTGAATGAGACAACACTGGATCTTCATTAGCAGCAGACGTTTGTATTCCAAGGCCAAAGCAGGTCTAAGTTTTCCAGGTAGACGTGACAGACTGCAGGAGATCATGTGAGCAATCACATGACGGTACAGTTCCCCTCCTTAAGTAGATCCTGAAAAGAAAAAAAAGCAGCCTCATCACATTTAATCAATTACCATCATAGGACACATGTTGGTCTCATGCAGGCAGACTGGTTAGCACTGAACATGCGGTTGCAGGAAGGTATGGCATGAGTCTGAAGCAGGTCGTTACTGATGAGCAACAAACAGCTGTCATCAAGTCCACTTCAGTGGATTTGGAAGTTTTCCTTTCACTTGAATGATTGCTGCTGGGGGAAGGTCTATGAGCCTTGGGCTTAAGTCAAACTCATTAGGGGATCCTAGATATTGAGCAGCTGGTACTCTGCATGGTAGTTTATGCTCATCAGTTTGATTAATTATGCTATTGTTTACTAATATCACAGTGAATGGTGCAGAAGGTCTCAGGGTTAGGAAACCATACTAATTTGTGCAAATGAATGAATCATGCTCACTTTTGTGAACAAATTATCATATAATTAAACATTTTTGTAAACATGTCGAAAAGTTTGAGAGTTGTTTTGCAGGCAAAATCCAAAATCTATCCAGACATCTGTCCAAAATCGAAAACGCATCGTAATGAGCAGTTTTGCAAGTGGCTCATTTAGGTTGGTCATGTCAGTGCCCAGTTACTGTAGCAGTCACAACTCAAGTACTCATTTAGGTTCATACAAAGAGGAACAAGAGTGTTAGGGACATGCCGACATCTGCTTCACCACTAAACTATATCTAGTTTACTACACCTTGTACCTTCAGCACTTTGATACAGTTGTGACACTGAATGCTGTTTCAGCAATGCTAGCAAGCTTTGCTGCCGTCTGTTAGCTGCACGCACTCTGTAGCCTAATGCACTGACAAACAGACAGCCAGTGATAATCAAAAAGCCACTTGAATTCAAGGTGTTGTTGCACTGATTTTGAACACAAATATACTCTGGACCTTTTTTGGACCCGTTTGACATCTGACAGGTTAAATAACAGTTATAACAATATATATATATTATAACTACTATATATATTATAACTATTATAAATTGTGTCTGTTCATTCAAGCAAAGTAATTATTAATTGAAGAACATAACTTATTTATTCCTATTCACCATTTCATTTCTGCATGAGAGCTACTGGGCTACATAGTATACGTTTAATGAATAGATTCTCCTGCAGTGCACAAAAAATACGGACTAAGCAAATCTCTGTGGGCAAACACTGAGCGGAAAACTTCTAAACAAATTCAAGTGAAAGTGTGGAAAAGGGATTTATGGGAATGCAGTAAAACAGTTGATGGGTTAGAGTTCCAAAGTATGTAACAAACACAAGCCCTGCTTCGCATTTACAGACAGGTGACATATTAAAAGGATCTTGTTTGATCACTGGAAAAGTTGAGCCACTACCCAAACAGGATCAAACAGGAACCTTTTAATATCTGAATACACAAGTGGAGAAACATGATGAAGGAACCAAATGAGGGAATGTCCTTTGAAAGAGGGCAGAAGAATGAGCTTCAAACATTTGGGGACTCTATGACAAGGACCCCTGAAGTGGTTCTGGAGGCTAATAGAACAGCACCTCACTAACACTGCACTGGTTTTTAAACTTGTCAGCCCAGTCATCAGTATGGAACATTTATGGATGGGGGCCTTGGGGCCTGAACCACGGGGCGAGGTTAGCCAGCTATCTTTGGGTTCAACTCAGATTTTCCGGCATCACAAAGCTGGCTCACTGTTAATCGCAGTAGGTCACCATGGTAACCTACGCTGCACGACTAACCTGCAGATCAGATCAATTGTGTTGTTTTGTTATTTATAGGTTGACATATATATTACACACAAAGAAGTTTAAAGCTGGGCAGGAGAGGAAAGAAGCCCAAGAGGGCTTATATGAGTCCTACCTTCATTTCAAAGTCATTGAAGAGATACTAAAACAATAAAGTGACCAGTACAACATCAATGTGTGTCAAAACCGGCTTACTGACCAATCAGATCACTGGAAAAGTTGAGTCACTACTCAAACAGGATCCTGAAAGGGTCCTGAGTTCATGAAAATGTGAGAAAGACAGACAAAGCAACTTTCCTTGTACATTAGAATAATTTTTGAATTCATTTCGATGATAATTATATCAGGGATGGTAGAAACATGCTTTGAAATAAGGACTAACAGTTTAGCATGCTGCTAAAAGGCAGTTATGTGGTTTGTTTTATTACCAACAGGATTCCTGGTAATGTAGAAAAACCTTTACACTCATTCTATTATTGCAGTTCAGGATTGAACTGCAATAACAGAAATTAAGAACACTGCCTCTTTCACATGAACGTGCTCAGAGCTGCTTCGCTAAAACCTATAGTTAACTGAACCAGTTGATAATCAGCTTTGTAATACCAGTTATCAGGGTGACCAGTATCACCTGAGTGAAGCCAGGTAACCACGAGAGAGACGGCCTGAGTTGACTCCAGTCGAACGCCAACATGTTTGACATGCTACTGGAAACTCAAAGGCAAATACAACATGCGGTAAACAAGCCATGCATGCTGTGAGTAATACACAGATCAGTGCAGAGCAGGTCCAAGCAGATGAGCAGAGGGGAAAAGCCTCAGTGTGGCAGCACCACCCTCCTCACCTACTGCACAGCACGCCGTCTGCTCTGCACTCACGAGACAGAACAACACTTCTTCTTTCTCTTTGGCTTCAGGGTAGGCAGGAAAAAAGTGACGTCAAGTTTCACACACTAAAGCACTTGTGCTTGTATCTGTAAAAAGCACATTAGCCTTCATACTGAGGTTATGGAACTTTGGTTTTATGAGTCTGTGTGTTTACCTGTCTCTGAAAGTGCTGGATGTCACTGCCTGCGACAATGTCTTCATCAAACTCCAGTTCAGTTCCCTCTTCCCCTCTGGCCTGCATACACACCCTACGCTCAGCCATTTCCTGAAGAGATATCAAATGACATCCATTGATGTACAATAGCTGAGACAAAAGATTTGCACTTAGACTGAATAAACACCACTTCACCCTTAACTTTGACTTGGATCTACAACACTGGCTTATGATGAAGGGTTGAGAACAAAAGGTTTCTAACACTACCTTTTGGTGGTTTTATTTAAAGAAATTGATCAAAAAGGTCTTCAACTCTCTTAACCCTGTGTAGTTTCTGGGCCTTTATCGCTTGTTCACATTTTCACACACTGCAGGCTCATTTTTCACTGCAATTTATAATGAACAGAGAACAAGCATGGCTAGAAGTGGGGGGAGCTCAAATGGCTTTTGTGCACTCTAACAGTCATCATGCCATTAAACACTTTTAAGAAAAAGTTGTATTTTTTTTATGTTATTTATTTGTACAAAAAAAAAAAAAAAAAGAATTCTGGGAGACAGTTTGCATTCACTCACCTCATGGTCAGGGTTCAGAAGGATCACTCTTACATTAATGACAGGGCCCCAGCTCCTGTGGCCCTGCAGAATGAGGTCCCCAGTATCAGCCTCTGCCTCTGCACCTGCTGCCCAAATCTGACACAACACACACACGTTAATTCCATTTCACTTATTTGGAAGGGTCCCTACTAAAACTGCTCACCAAATCTCATTTTCCCTCGTAATGATGTTCTCATTTGAACCCTCTTTCTGCAGTACAACTGAGGGAATACAGCTACACACAAATAACAGTTCACTACTTACTGTGAGTGTTTGCCCACCAGCCAGGACGCAGGAGGACGGGATGTGGAAGAAGATGTCTCTAGAATCAGGGTACGTCCTCCGAACCATCCAACCACCCAGTGGCTGCTCCTGGAAATGAAAATGACAAGAACTTCAAATGCTGCATATAATACTATTCTGTAGAACAAGCACCAATGCTTGCACATTTGGATGTGGTCTGATGCATATGGCCATATTCTTTAAGCAGTGTGTACACAGATATGTCCTGGGCCACAGTGAAGGACTGTCCACTCAACTGAAGTCCTCTGCATAAGTAAGCTCCACACAAAACATTCTGTTTAATTAAAGATATTAATGCAAATGATGTATTTGGGTTCCTTTACCTGCCAAGATAAGTAGATTCAGTGAACAGCTGATTTTACAATTGAACATCTAACTGCACTATCCTCAGACACCCCTTAAAAAAAGTGACAACTTTAAAAAACTTGAAATCTGCAAAAAAGACTACAGCAAATTCTATCATTATTCATGTCTTCTTGTAAATTCGACATTAAATTCTTTACATGAAGTTGTCTTTCCTTATAAAAACCAGTTTGTCAGTCTGTCCTGACATCACTGGACCAGCCTGTCTGCTACTCAGTGTTTAGTTTTAGCTCAGTGTCTCTCACCTGCTAACATTCAGCAGCCGTTTCAACTGATTTCACCATTTACACTAAATTTATAGAGTTTTTATCCATGTTAACATGTCAAATTTTAGAAATACAGTAACCAATGTAAGCTCCATCCATGGAGAAAGACCCCAGACTCCTTTTCAAAATATGTTATTTTTCAATTTTTGTTTTTTTCCCCACTACACATTCGTAATCATTTGGGCCTTTTGTAAATTCAACAAATGTTATATGTTATTTCTTTCATTGTGCAAACATGCACATTCATCCCAGTGTGCTTGTTACTACTGTTGGACTGTTGTCTATACACATATAAAGTGGGGAAGTTGAGATCCAATCACAAGTGCTCACTTAAAAAAAAAAAAAAAACTGTTACCTTGCTTTACAAAACATTTCCATACACACCGTTAATGCAAAAACAATTCCTCCAGCTCAAAACAAGCCTGACACGTCAGTAGGTGGCAGTGAAGCCTACATTATCCATACAACAAATACCAGAGAACAGCATTCTGAGTGTGTTCATGTGTAGTGAGCTTATTTTCTGGTAGTAACTTAACACAAACAATAGCAGCTAATTTATTAATTTCATGGTTACACTGCTAATCAAACGAGCCAGTTCTCCTCCACTGTTTCAGACACATGCACTACACAAAGGAACAATGGACATGCACGAATTTGGGCTCTCAACGAATGTTGTAAATTCCAACTTGTATTCAACTTGTAAAAAAAAAAAAAAAAAAAAAATCAATACATTTGATTGTGAAAATCATGAGTGGAAAAATAGCACCACCGCGGCAGCTGCACTGAAAGCACTGCATGATGACCAGGAGTCGGAACCAGTTTCTACTGTTCAGTAATTGCCCCCCCCCCCCCGCCACTTCATCTGTACTGGGAAAATCTGTTGAAGTCTGACATAGTTAAGTCTACATAGATGTGAAAATATTCTGGCTCAACACACTTTAATGTCCGCCCTCTCTCTCTCTCTCTCTTGCTTTCCTCTCCCAATTCAGTGAATTAAGAGTTTATTTCAACCAAACCAGAGTTAGTGATGACTGTTGGAACAGTGTAAATTCGCACTAAGAAGGTTTTGTTGTATTTTGTTTTTGTCACATGAGTGAAGTGTATTTTGTGATGATAAAATTACTGCTTTTGTGAATGAAGTTTGGTGGCTTTGGCAGGAGCAATATAACAGCTGTTTCTGGTTAAACAAAACAGATTTTACTCAAACAAAAACGTGTCTCTGTAGGGATCCTTTCCATAATGATGTCAGACACTGATAACAATCTGAGCCCGTCAGTTGTAAAAACAAACATTTTTAGTGGACGTACACTGATGGTGCACAAACACCCAGATGGTACTTGGCACTGTTGTTCAGTACTGGAAAAACTTTCAATAACTGTTGTCTCCATTAGTCATTTGGACACAAAAATATGGGAAAATGGGGTCCATAATCACATACTGTGACCGGAATTCCTCCCGTTTGTCTGGACACCGAAGTGTTCCAGGACGTGTGGACCTCCGCAACTGTGCACACAACGTCACTTTGATTGAATGAAAATGTAATGTAGGTCAAGCTGAAATGAGAGAATAATTCAACAATGCAGTAGAGGACATTATTGTATTTGTTCATTTTGTAATGTGTAGGTAGATCTTTTAACAGACATTATGTTAATATAAATAATACAAGTTGCATTAGTTTTCCATCTGGTAGGCGTAATGAGGAAAAAAAAAAGATATTTGAATGGTTAGATGCGTTTTCTGAGATAGAATATTTGAAAGTCATTTTTGGCTAATTTTGACAGCCCTCGCATAAATTGAGGTGATGACATAATTTCCCAAACACTCCTGTTTTACAGGTAGACAAGGATACACAGAAAAAGGAGTTCTGAAAAATATGAACTTCAGAAGGCGTCTTTAAGGGCAGAGGATAATGACCTTTATGCTAAATATCTGTATACTTGTGGCCGACGTTTTATAGTTGAACAGATTTAAAATTGCCAGAATTGAAGCAGACAATTATTGCAATTCCAATCTGATCAATTACCCCCACCCACCTTTTAGTCACCATTATGGCTCAAGCTCCAAAAACACTGGATACTACATTTGCCATAATACAAACAGTTACATTTCGTTAATTTTCCCTGGCATGGTAAATGCTATCATCTTTCAGCCTCTACAACTTCCTGTTTTAAACTTATAGTCCCCATGTCCAAGCTGAAACATCCCTGATGCAGACCTGCCAACCTTGTCAAAATATTTTGAGTACCACTTGTGTTGTGCGGCTCTTTTTTCGCAGACTTTTGTAACTCCATTGCTTTGCCTGCAGTAATTTCCCCATTCACTGGCTGGAAATCAGTTATAAAAAAAAACAAACAATAAAACCTATATTTTTGATTACAGTACCTTTAATAAAGAAAATAAAGACATTTTGCACTCTAATTACATTCTTTAACCATTTCTTAACGTAAATATCCAAACCCATCAACAGAAAACCAAAAAATGTTATGTCCTTCTGAGCCATGTATATACTGTATCATGACAGCCTTTCGATGGAACACAGAAACACTTTCAAAACATAAAAATGCTGTTAAACTAAGGTAACTATAGTATTTACATTTTGTTTTGTTTTGTTGACCTTTACCCTGATGCCCTTTTAACTACAGGTTTTGCATCAGTCATCACTCCTTCCTGGAGTGGAACTTGCTCTGGACTGTTTTGCTTCATAGGTTGCTGACTTTGCCTTCTTTAATAAAGCATCACTGAAACCCTCCATGTGACAGATGGTCCCTTTTGCAGCCATGCTCACCTTTCTTGTCACCAAAGCACCGATCATGTCAGTGTTCAGTACATCTTTGACGATGCATTGGGGTCATTAGGGGAACATGATCGATAGATTTGCTAAGAAAAAACCTCGCAAATCTTTTTTTTCCTTTTTTCACTTAGACTTCGGATCGAATGTTTCCACAATGAAAGTAACGTTACGCATAACAGTTCACATTTACCAAAAGCTGGCAGGTCCGCTAACACACTTACCTTTTTAAGAACCAACTGCAGCGAGTGGGGAAAGGAGGACTCATGCAGACTCATTTTTCTCCGCTTTTCTACAATGACTGGCTGACAATGCTTCACCACGCTGCTGCATCGCGTTGTCAGACATGAGTACCGCATGTGCACATCTGCCACAGAACTCACGTCCCCAGTTTTTTGCGTAGCTTAGAGGGGCGAGTCGTACCAGCGTATTTAGATGTCAAAATGCATACTTGCTATGCAAAATGTGTACAGGTTGGCAGGTCTGCTGATGACATCACTGACGTTACTAAGGTTATTTTCTCAGACTTGAAAAAGCTCCTCCATAGCTACATGTGACATTGTACAACTGTAGAAGGAAATGAACTGATCTGTGTCTTTGCAGACAGCTGTGCCACGATGAAGTGAACCTCAGACATTCAAACTAATTCTTCATACTAAAAAAAATATACCCATTATCCAGCTGCATTACAGACTTACCGTCTCAGAGTCGTTCTTCAGTCTCACATATTTTCCATCCATGTCGACCTCTACCACACTCACAGCAGAGTGTTCTGTTGAACGACTGGACAATTTATAGGCGGGCGAGCTGCCAGAGGCTCCCTCATGCTTGCGTTTCTTCCCTCTAAGTGTGCGGCTGCTGTGTTCGTGAGTTCGAGGTAGGTCTGTACGCTGGGAGGGGCTTGGTGACAGTTGCAATCTGACAGACAGGAAAGTGACATTTATAAAAAAACAAAAACAAAACAAAACTGGAAGCATCAGACAGTCAGCCAGACACCAGCCATGCAGAGATGCTATGTTTCTGGTTTATGATAGCCGATGTTAAAATGGATGATGCTTTGCTCAACTGTTGCATGATGTACACAGATCACAGCCATACCTCTGTTCCTCCACCTCCAGCATCTTCCTGTAGGCATTGATCTCCATGTCCAGAGCCAACTTGACATCCAGCAGGTTCTCATAGTCTTCCAGCTGGCTATACATCTGGCTTCTGATGCTCAGCAGCTCCTTCTCCTTCTGACAGAGCTTCTGCTGCCAAACGTCTCGCTCCCTTTCAAAAGTCCTCTCCAGCTCCTGAAAGCGGCCCTCCAGCACCATTTTCTGACAGAGAGAGAACGAAAAATATGAAGACACATGTTAACACCAAGAAAGAACTTGTGATTGGGCAGCAATTGTATCAGGGTGGCCCTGAACACATTAACCTCAGCAATGGCTGGAACTGCCTCTCTTTGGTACGGCGTCTGATGTCAGATGGTAGTGATGATGACACTGGAAGCTGGATTTCCAGGTTTAGGTCAGTGAGTCTTGAGCAGAAAGACTTTGCAAGAGTCAATTGGAGTGGGTATTGCAGCTGAAAGATTTAATCTTATAAAATATGTTCAATGCCCTTTTTTGCTTTCCATGTACTGAAACCTCTCTCCACATTGCCGAAGGAGTTTTCACATTCAGCAGTGTATTCACATGTCACAGCAGGCTTTTGTTCTTGCAGAGTTATCTTGCAGATACCATTGTTTTACTGCATTGGACATTGTTTCAGTGATATTTGCCACACTTGGTTTCTATCAGTTAGCTGCACACATACTGCTGTATAGCAAAATGCACAACAGTGAAAGCTGTCAGGACATGAACAGCCTAATTTGAATAAGATGCTTGGATTTAATGCAGTTTGGTTTTAGATGGAGACACATAATGGTACAGTTGCAATTAAAATTATTCAACCTCCACTGCATATTAGGCTTATTGGCAAAATGTACAATTTTTCAGCTGTTTGCAATAAACAAAGTAGACAAGAACAGTTGAAATAGTTTAACAAAACTAATAATACCATGGTTTTTATCCAAATTCAACACAAAATGCTACTTTTAATCACTACTGCAGGCTCAAAATTATTCAACCTCCTGTCTCAAGCACACCTGATGCAACTAATCAAAATTACCCAACTGCCTGTTTCAAGCACACTTAGTGCAGCTAATCAAGGGCTTCATTAGTTCAGGTGTGCTTGAGATAGAACACATAAACACCTGGACTGGCTAGGAGTTTGTTGAGATTGACGTTTGATTGCATGTTAGAACTATGGCTAAGTCAAAAGAATTGTCCAGAAAGTTCAGAGAAGAGATCATTGCCTTGCACAAACAAGGAAAAGGATGCAAAAAGATAGCAAAAGCTCTGAATGTTCCTAGAGATACAGTTGGAAGCATAGTTTGCAAGTTCAAAGTTAAAGGAACAATGGCTACACTACCTGGACGTGGCAGAAAGAGGAAACTATCAGCGGCTGCCACCAGATTCCTGAGGAGGCAAGTGGTCAAAAACCCTCGAGTGACTGCAAAACACCTGCAGCAAGACCTGGTGGCAGCAGGCACTGAGGTTTCAGTTTGCACAGTAAGGCTCATACTAAACACTGGTGGGCTCCATGCCAGGACTCCAAGACGTACACCACTACTGACCCAAAAGCACAAGAAAAGTCGGCTCCAATATGCTCAAAACCATTTAAATAAGCCACAGAAGTTTTGGAATTCTATTCTGTGGAGTGATTAAACAAAACTGGAACTTTTCGGGCCTATGGAACAGCGGTATGTCTGGAGGAAGAAGAATGAAGCATATGCTGTAAGGAACACCCTGCCTACAGTGAAGCATGGCGGTGGCTCAGTGATGCTCTGGGACTGCTTTGCTGCCTCTGGCACTGGAAACCTGCAGCGTGTGGAGGGCACGATGGATTCAGTCAAGTATCAGGAAATCTTAGGAAAAAACCACATGCAGTCTGTGAGGAAGCTGAAGCTCGGGCGTCATTGGACCTTCCAACAGGACAATGATCCCAAGCCTACCTCAAAGTCCACCAAGGCTTGGTTTCAGAAGAAGAAATGGAAGATTCTAGAGTGGCCATCACAGTCGCCTGACTTGAACCCCACAGAAAATCTCTGGTGGGATTTGAAGAGGGCAGCTGCAAAACGCACACCCAAGAAAATTACTGAACTGGAGGCCATTGCCCGTGAGGAATGGGCTAAGATTCCTCAGGAACACCGTCAGAAGCTGGTGTCTGGCTGTGCATCACGTTTGCAGCAGGTCATAACAGCAAAAGGGTGCTCTACTAAGTACTGAAGATGCTTGTCATGAAGAGGTTGAATTTATTAATTTTGAGACTGCAGTAGTCATTAAAAGTGGCATGTTGTGTTGAATTTGGATCATAACCCTTGTAATATTAGTTTCATTGAACTACTTAAACAGTTCTTGTGTAATTTGTTATTGCAAACAGCTGAGAAATTGTATATTTTGTCAATAGGCCTAATATGGCATGGGGGTTGAATAATTTTGATTGCAACTGTACATGTACGTAGATGGTACATACACTTGGGATTTAACATGTTTGCCTGTTAAACATCATGCCATCTTTGACATGTCCCATCATGTTAAAATGTCAATTTTGTTTAATGTTATGTTCTGTCAACTTATACACACAAATTAACAACTGATTTTATTTCATTTCAATTTTTCGGCCCCTTCATGGCATCTGTCAGGCTCTGTAACAATCACTTAA
Source organism: Chaetodon auriga (assembly GCF_051107435.1). Lineage (NCBI taxonomy): Eukaryota > Metazoa > Chordata > Actinopteri > Chaetodontiformes > Chaetodontidae > Chaetodon > Chaetodon auriga. The sequence goes on from NC_135074.1 coordinate 2,371,340, forward strand.
AGCTACACTCTGATGTATTTGGAGAAAGTTTTGTTTGGAAGTCTGTGTGTTCACCTCAGTACTTCTGAAGCTTTTAACTGAATCTCTGCAGTTAAAAGTTAAGTTTGACTTCCAGACAAAAGGATGTGGTTTGAAGTTATACTTGAGGGACACAGATTTAACAGTGTGGAGGGAGCATAATCAGCTGTTAATCATACCACACTAGGTAGCATGGAAACAACACTGTAATGGTACAGTCCTGAAAACCACCCATGTGGACCTTTTCCTAGTGTATCAGTCTGTAAACATCATTTACACACACACACACACCATTCTACATTATCTGCTGTAGGCTTGTTCGGTATACCGGTACTAAATTGGTACCGGGGTACTGAGGCATTTAAAACGGTACTATACTGCGCTTGGATGGGACCGGTACCTTTTTTTTTTTTTTTACGTCGCCGCGTGACGTCACCGCATTGTAATTTCAGCCGAGGCGAGCGATCCGGCGAGTGAGCGAGCGACCGAGTAAGCAGCGTGAAGCTGCAAACGGAGCAGGAGTCTGAAGACAGAGAGAGATTGAGACCCCGTTTATACGAAGATGATTGCGAATGAAAACGACAAAATATTTTATCGGAAGTGCCTTTCGTTTACACGGCGACGGCGCCGTCGAGGTCTGAAACCGCAAAAATCTGAAGACGCCTTCCAGAGTGCAGAGTTTTGAAGACGACTCGGGTTGCGTCTCCGTCTAAACGGCAAGAAGCGCAAAACCACGGCGCGTCACGTCACGTCGCATAGCAACTACACCTTACGTCACACTCAACGCGCCAAGCCGGTAAAACAACAACAAACAATATGTTTGACTACGTGGATCCCACCGATGTTCAAGCTGTGCTAGCAGCTGTAGTCAACATACAAGAGTCATTTCAACAATTGTATAGAATGTATACGGATACTATAGGCGAACAGAGACGTGTATACAATTACATGTGTCAAATTTTGGGTGCCCCAACACGTCGTAGGCGCTCTATCACAGTACCACCTAGCGGCCTGGCATGCATATCCAATCGAATTCGCCCACTTTTGCATCTTCGTATAAACAAACAATTCCTGCTGAGAACGCTCGTCTAAACGCGGATAAAAAATTGCATTGCATTAGAAAAGCATGTCTTTGTGGTATTTTATTTTATTTACTGATGCATAGTTAGATTTTCCAATAAAATAAAGTCAATAATGACGTTTATTGTGTTTTTATTTGGAAAAGTATCGAAAGTATCGAAAAGTATCAAAATACATTTTGGTACCGGTATCGATACCAAAATGTTGGTATCGTGACAACACTAATCTGCTGAAGTGACCACATGATCCTCCTAACCCTTAAACTTTTAGCTCATTTACTATAAGTGGTTTCACATCACTCAGTCCTTACTCTAAGTGTGTAGATTTAATTATTTCCTATTGTAATTTATTCTTTCACAGATTACCTCATATTATTGTAACATGTTTTGCTAGCTTTAGCTATTATGTGCTACAGCCCCAACACGGCAACCTGATAAATAAGACACTATAATTCAGTCTGATTAATTCATTTTGTACGACATCGTGTTACTGATGTTAGTCAATGTCTGTTAAGTAGTGGTGATTTTGATCCATTTTTGATTTCATTTTTCATTAACCAGTGGAATAAATGTCAATTTTAGAGAGCTGTTTTTCCATAAACTGATTTAACCCAACTAGTACAGCTGCATCTTCCTTGTTCGTCCTTGTTCTGTTTCTCCAACAGGCAGAAACAGTGACAACTTTGACATATTTGACTGAATAAATTGAGATGTGTGTGGTGAGAGGTCTGGAACCAGAGTAGCAACATGGCTGTTTGGGGCTACATTTTCTATATATCTGATCTTGTTTTGTTAACAGATCTTCAGCTTTGGTTAAAGACTGCACTTACATCTTTCTGGTACTGCTGGAGTTGAGAGCTGAGGGACTCCATTCTGAGCCTGGTGGTTTCCAGTTCATGTTTGGTAGCAGACGCTTGGTCATTTTTCTCCAGCACCGCCTGCTGGGCATTCTGTAACTATAGTGCAGAAACAATTCAATGCAAACAACCATTTTTAAAATATCAGGCTTCAAGTAATAAAAAAAAAATCTAAATGTGCAATGAATCTGGACACTTTTAAACACATCTTCAGCTGTGTTTTTATACCTTTGCACTGAAGGTCCTGTCCATCTCTTCTTTGTACTGCCGCAGTTGAGACTCGTGATCCTGGCGGAGTTGCTGCATTGACTCGGACAGCTTACTCTCAAACTCTCTTCGTCGTCCTGAGTCCACCTCTACGAGACGACTCTCGTGTCGGCTTTGGATCTCAAAAATCTCCTACAAAGCATAAACAACTGAGTGTACAAGTATCAGCCTGAGGCGAAACAGAAGATCAAAAGATCACACTCAGAAAGATGACAATTGGTTGAAGTTAAAATAGGTGAGGGTTAGTAATTGATAGCCAACACTGCCACCTTAGGGGCATGCCACTGCGTGTTACCTGCTCACGGATGTTCTTCTGGAGTTCGAGCTGTTCTGTGAGTGTTTGCACCTGGTTCTCCATTTCCACCCTCCTCAGCATCTCAGAGGTCAGCTGGTTCTTTGTGTCCGTCAGTACGCGCTCTACCTGGTAACACAGACACACAGAATGACACCAAACACCACCTGAATATTAGCCCTTTTAAGACATTGAATCTGTAAAATCATTGACTTCACATGTGGCTCTTAGGCTTTCAAACATTGATCTCCTTCAGTTGCTCCATTGTTTGTTGACACATTTGTTTCTTATACTTGCTCACATGCTGTATGCGGAGCATCTTGGTGGATTTTCAAAATTGAATCCTTTCGCTTTTTTTCTTTTTTTGGCCATTTCTTGTTTGATAATAATTAAGACTTAGCTGAATACAATACAGCAGAGGCAGATGGGAATGTCATTTTTTTGCAGGTATTTAGTAAAACCAAAGCATCAGAGAAGTTCAAATTTTGATTTGATGGTGATGTTAGAACAAAAGACACAGGATTGCCAATGCTGGGGAACTTCATCCTCAGGGAAATACAAACGACTTCTCAATCCATCTAACAGTTTTTGAGCCATTTCAGCCTGGACCAAAGTGTCTGACTGACTGATATGCTGCTATCTGTTGTGCCACACTGTTAGTGTGGCTAAAAATAACCCTCCACACACTTCAAAACCTCGCTAATATGTATCTCACTTGCTTAAGCCACCACAAATTGGTGTTTTTTTTTATTATATTATGTTTGTGTATAGCTTACACAAATGGGGTACAATGTGTTAACAACTGAGCTTCAGAATTGCTGGTATTATGTCTAAGTCCATTTTTCTGTCTATATGTGTTTCTCCGTACCTTAACCTGCACCAAAACGTATCCCTAACCCCAACCTCCAACCTGCCTCCTGAGACAGTTAACATGACCTCAACCTTTGCCTGACCTCAAACAATTATCTCTGCTATACTAAACCATAATCTAACCTAACCAACCCCAACCGTGGAGGGGGATGCTATGGGAAACAACTCATTGAGAGGGGGCCACATTTCAACACAACCCTGGTAAGTGTATTTTGTCATTTAACAAAGAAAAGAAAGAGGAAAGCTAAGTTGAAAAAAACAATGTAACTAGTTAAGGCAATTTGAGCTAATTTTTTTGATCATACCTCTATAGAGTCGCAAAGTGTAAGAAATGTGGGGCTTTAAGGACATCAACTACGGTAACAAGATGATGAGTCATTACGTCATCAGTCAGCCCTATATATGGCTCACGTGTAAGTGTAACCTTAGTTCATACGTTTTCCAGCTGGCCCTGGAGGTCAGTAAAGTCATCATGGAGTCTTCTGTTCTCAGACAGCAGCTGAGTGTACTCAGCATCCTTTGAGCTCAGCGTCGCCTCAGTTTTCCTCCACTGGGCCAACGCATTTGCCAGATCACTCTCCTTCTTCTGGTTCCTGAGGTGGGAGAACAATCTTAATTATGTGCACCATAGAAGAGAATTCAATGAGCTGTCTCAAATATCATGCCAAACTCCATTCAAATATCTGCATGTTTAATGCCACCTTGGTAACTGGCATATATACTGTACATGGCACCACACAACTTTCAGCCCTCTTCTCAGTTTAGTTTCATACACTTAACACTTACCAAAACTTTTTTTTATAAACACAAATAAAAGTTCTGTATTAATATATATTTTTTTATTATTTGTAAAGGTGCAGTGGTATTGGCAATAAACTGTATTTAAAGGGCCAGTGTGTAGGAGAATGCAAAATGGACCTCTTCAGTGCTCAACATTGCATTATAAGAGTTGATGTATTAACATGCAAACAGTACTGTAACGTTGTAGCGCTGGTGTTGTCGATTTTGCTTTCAAATTTAAAACTCACTACAACAATATACCTGTTCTAAATTTCAACCCAAACTCAGTTTAAAGAAACTCAATTGAATGTTGATTTGCCTTCCAATTAGAATAATAAAGCATAAAATACGATGAACTAGTTTCTAAAGATCAAGGATGCTCAGTTCAGCAAATCTGGAAATAAAGGCTTCATTGAAATGTGAGCTTTTGAAAGTTTCGGCCCCATCTAGAAACATGGCTCGGTCAGTGAGCAGCTGTGTGAAGCAGCTATGAAAGCAGGGATTTTACCGAGATACCTGCCGCGTGGTGTACTGAACTAACCCCGAATAATACACCTGGACCTACAACTACATTTTATTATTTCTACAGATGTGTGCATCTACCGCAAAACAAGAACGCATTAAATAAGCAGATTTTTGAGTGGAGTCTGGCTTAACAGCTTCTCCGACACCTGCATGGCTCCATCCTAACGGTGCTACCTAGCTTGAAGTTTCCTGTACTCGTCGCAGAGACTTCCATAGTCGATCTGCAGACGGGCCCTCTCTCCAGCCAGGGCGTCCAGGGACTTTCTGACATCGGCCAACTCCTCCTCGTACAGCCGCCTCACGTTGCCCATCTCCCGGCTTTTCGAGTCATCCTTTTCCTCCAACTGAATCAGCATGGAAGACCTTTCACTTTCCAACTCCAGGACCCGCTGAATGTAGTTGGCGAGGCGGTCGTTGAGGTGTCGGAGCTCATCTTTCTCCTGAATGCGGGACATGCAGGTCGGGCTGGTGCTGGGGGTGGACTGGCCGGCGGCAGCGCCGCGGCGGCTGCCTAGGCGGCTGGTGTGACTGGAGCTGCCGCCTGAGCAGACAGGGGTGGAGGTGGCAGAGGCCATGATGGTTGATGGGCTGGACACTTCTGTAGTCACGGTCCACAACTGATCCAGATAGTTCAGTCGATTCAAAAAGACACAAAACTAGGGGCCTCAGCAAGGTAAGTTACATCCATCCGAAGTAGCACAAGCAATCGATGCAGTAATATTTAAAATGAATAAAACTCACATGGAAACACACATGTAAAGGTCATCGATCATCGCAGGAAATAAAAAACCTAGATCGGCCTCTGACTTCTTGTTAACTTTCCCATAATTAAAGATGTCCACAGCTGAAATGAATCAAATTTGACGAGTTAATAACTGACATCAGTGATGTGCGCCACCAGCTGCAAGAGAGCTAGATGAAGCAGTACATTTCCGGGTAATATTTTCAAAGTAATACGGTATTGACGGATGTTTTGTGTGTTATACAAACTACCAAAGTAAAAAAAATAATATCGTATTTAAGATTAAATCTAGTTTCAATTTTGATTCAGTTTGTAAAATATTTTTTATTGAAACATTGGTCGCCATTTTGACAAAGCTGGAGCTGCAGACTACTGTAGGACGTGACCGCTAGGCATAAAATCGACAATGTTTTAAGTATTTTTAACACACACTATTTAACCAGGTCTTCTTGGAAGAAAAAAAAGTAAATGCAAATGCAAATAAAAAATCTATTTATATATATATTTTTGTATGTTATCGTCTCCATGGACTTTATGTCTGCCTTGAGAATGTCTCACAATGATAGACCTAACCTTTCTGGTGTGCTATTTTTCTCGTACAAGATCAAATATTAATTTGTTAGCCGTGAAATCCACTGTCCATAAAACACACGAAATGTTATGCTTTCAAAAAAACAAAATCTATCATTTGAGGTAAAATTAAAGAATTTCTGCGATCTAGTTTTGTTGGAAACAAGCCGAGAGGATCAGCAAAGTCACGCATAAACACCAATATAATCCAAAATACTTACATTTATTACATCATACTAGATAGATGACAGATGAAATTAAAGTAAGAAACAAAAGACATCAGGAAAATATATAAAATAAAGATCTTTAATGTTTGAAATGCAACAGATGAAGTTATAAATAAACAAAATAGCTGATAGAAAAACGTATCTGCTGAAAAGGAAGACAATATAAGATCCAAGGTGTACACATTTACATGAAGTGCAGGCTACATTGGGCAGTAAAATCTAAATGCATGCCATTTCTTGTGAAATCTGGTCTTATAAATGTGAACCATTGAATTCGTGTGGGGAAAAAAAAAAATCATACATATATGAAATCATTGCTATCCTAGAGTGTGCTTTTTCCTCAACGACGACTTTACTTTGAAAGCAAAACAACAATTTCCGTTATTTTTTAGTGAAACGCGGTGCAGCTGACTGAAGTGAGATTCTTGCGGGACACCAGCTGATAGAAATGACTCGCCAAAAGCCGGGAGCTGATGTCACTTATCACAAGACTCTATTTACAGGAAAGGTTTGTTTCCCCGGCTTGTACATGCTGTCTTTGACCCAGTATATTCAATAGAAATGTTTATACGTTCAGTTTAGGTCAGTAGCAATAAAGTGTGTTAAAAAAAATATACAAAAAAAAAAAAAAAGAAGAAGAAGAAGAATGTTTTCACTGAAACAGGTGATAAACATCTGGTCATGTCAGGCCATAGACCTTTTCTATATTCTGGCACACATTTCAAATTCCAGGTGAGCGGAATGTGAGAAGTGGTTACTAAGATGATTTGTCATTAGTGGTTTATGAGGGTAGATTTCTCTTGAAATGTTGTAGCACACACGGAAGAAAGGGGGTGCCAGACTTCCATCACACACATTTTTGTTACTAGAATAATTCAGTACAATGTGGCTTCCATGTATTCATATACAACAGGAAATATTGACTGTCTGCTTGTTAATGATCGTTAATTGTTATGCTGACTGTTATGTTGACTGTCTAACTGACTCTACAGTATATGTAGTACTGTTTAATTGTATTACAGTGCAGTCAATTCAACTATGCCATATGTGAATCTTTTGACAATCTGTCCTCCATCCATCCTTACATCTATACAGTATGTTTCCAATGAGCATAGCTGTACACAGTTGAGGACCTTGAGGTCATTTGCTGACTGTTACTGTGGAGTTCTGGAAGATGAGACGAATTTACCAGAATTTAGACTACTTACATTTATCTGTTGTCATTGATATGTTCCTGTGTGTACAGCTGTATGTTCCTGTGTTGTCCTGGCAGTGAAAACAAATCTCCCTGTGGGATAGTAAATCTAAATTTAATCTATCTTCAACCCTCAGCTGTTTCAGCATCTTATCTTACCATTCCCATGTAAACCTTCTTGTAAGTTTCTTAAAGAAGAAGGCTGGCATTATTTTACAATATATTCATATTATCGTCTACAAATCCCATTACAGGAACCAACAATATGTTCAGTTGTCTCTCAGTAATTTCTGAGTTTACTTTTCTCTGTGGTTCTCAGCTCCAAGCTCATTGGTTCCTGCTGAAAACATAAATCCTTAAAAACAAGTCATATGTAGTTTCATTAAAATAAAAAAAAAAGCATAAATAAAATAGATTTTTTTTTCCAACTGCAGTGGTGTATGTGAGTTTTATTCAAAATAAATTATGGTATCTATATTTCCAGCATGTTTCCAACACGGCATAAAGCCTTCCTGCCAGAAAGCTTTTCTAACACATGGTTCATGTTATAACAATACTAATAACAATAATATACTTCACCACATGCGTCACAAAAAAAGAGAGGGATAGAACATTAATGTAAAATGAGAAGAGAGAACATGAGAAACCCACTTGATTATAATAGTAAAAATAAGATAAAAACAAAGCTGGCTTCCCTGATATCTATACCCAGTGCATTCCAAATTTTTGCGGCATAACTTACAAAGGATGAATCCCTGACTTTAAATCAGCTGTTGTTGGGAACCTCCAATAGACCAGCAGCAGAAGATCACCATGTTCTTGAAGGCAAATAATTAACAAGGGAATTAACAAAGTATCTTGGTCCTAGCCCACCCCAGATTTAATCCAAGAAGTTAATTTCCCCAGACAATTAAACAACATTTCTCTTACCGTACAGTTGTGTGTCATCTGCAAAACTATGGAAACATACCATTGTGTTCTCTAATGACGTCACCAAGTGGCAGCATGTATAGTGAGAACAATAACAGGCCAAACAGATTTCATGTCTCTAAGACACATGATCTTTAAGACTTACCTAAAACTTTCTCTCTTCGATGTATGTTTTAAACAGTTAAACAACACACACACACAGATTCCTGGAGATGAAGATGGTGAACTTGGCATTGGATCTCTCCCTCCCTCTTTATACAGCATGATTTGACTCATTAGGAGCGGGAACAGCTGTCTATACAAGTCTATCCAACGTCTCTGCACGTTGAAAAATTGACACCAAAGGGTTTCCCACAAAGGGACGCCAACCAGGTACTGACCAAGTGTCTATATGTTGGAAGTGAGAATGTGTTATCTTATCATATTTTATCTTAACTTAACTTATTCTATCTTATCTTGTGTTTATTCTGGCAGAATTAACGTCATCCATAGTTGAGGTGGAGCTTATTTTAACTTGTTTGACAGAAAAGAGTAGTTTAATCTGTAACAAGAATAATCAAAGTCAGCTCAAAGTCAACTGCTGCTCAGGAGGTAGAGCGGTTGTCCACCAGCGGTCATGGTTCGATCCCTCAGCAGTCCACATGCTGAAGTATCCTTGGGTAAGATACTGAACCCCAAAACTGCCCCCAATGCTGCGCCATCGGTGTGTGAATTCATATGTACATCGCTTTGGATAAAAGCGTCTGCCAAATGAATTGTAATTGCAATTGTAATTGTTAATTTCACCATGTACAGGACATACAGAGGGATCCAAATGTTGTTTCTCACAGTTCCACACTGTGTGCGAAAATATAAAGATAAAAACAAGGCAAGTGTTTAGAAAATAGAAAGAAAGAAGAAGGAGAAAATACCACGAAGAATGTATGCCAGCATTATGTTAATTCTGAATAGGCCACCATAATAAATATTAGTATTTACATTTGAATGAATCTACTTAATTAATATTAAAATATAGAAAGCTAGCTAGGACAGCTAGACATGCAGTTCTACAACATTGGCTAGTACAGACACTGACTATAGGAACATTAAACTGATGGAGATGACTGCTCCTCCATATGCTTTCTGCTGCTCCACACCACATGGGACAGAGGGGATGGTCATCAGGCTCCATACGCAGTGCTGCATCAAGCTGCCAGAGACAAATAGGGCACTGCTGGAAATTGGCTGATTTACCCTTCAGAATTAAAGTATATTTTAACCAGCCAGGGGAAGTTAAATGAAACTTTAATGTACACATTAAAAACTTTATCACAGATGCATATTTAGTAGAACTGTCAAGATGAACTAGAGGAGCCAATACACAAAACTTCACAAATGTGTCAAAGGTAATAGACAAATCTGCATTACACATTATTGTTAATTATGTTCAAGAGTTCACCAAATTTTTGTTATCAGTCAGCATGCCAGCATGTTCAATGGTCCTACCTGCAAAGGTGAAAAGCATATTAATATAACTATGCTTTGATTTAAAAAGACTGAAAAAATGTAAACTTGTTGATCTGTGTTAGTTGTCTTGCAACCAAATACTAATCTGAAAAAACTACCCATTAATAAATTAAATTTGATGGATATTTTAACAAAATGCTGGCCTTGGGTGACTCTTTGTTCACAGTGTAAAATGTCAGTTTAGATGTGCTTGGGTCGAGCAGATGCCCACTTAGCCGCTTTTCATCTTTAAAGTATTAGTATAGTCAGCCCACAAGGGTTTGCCATATGGGACACGTGGCGATATAAAGGACTCACACAGTGGTGGACTTTGAGGCTGTCTGAGGGTCGGGTGAAAAAAAAGAACACAAGATGCATGTGGTGGCTCACCAGTGCACAGAAAGTCATAATACATTTATGGTGAAACAGTTCCAAACCCTTTTGTGGCATGTAGGGAAGCCTATTAAGGCACTGTATCACATTCTCTCCGCTAGAGGGGAACCCAGAGGGCACTTTATCATGCTTTCTTCCACAGTGGGCCACCATAGAGGGATTATTTTTTATGTTTTATTTTTTTTATGGGAACATGCAAGAGGGTATTGTTGCTGTGTTCTCTATTTATTCTGAACATGGGAACAGATGTGGACCCATCTAAACTTGCCTAGTTCAAGCCCACATCCACTTTGTACCCACAAAACCCACATTTCATCCTAATGTACCTTTATGCATGCATTAAAAGGTTATTAGAGCAGGGGGGCAGAGTCCGTCGTGTTTTACTTTGAAAGTGGCAAGCGGAAGTTGTATACCTCTGTCTAACTTGACTCTGGTCCCAAGTTATGTGTCATGCAGGCAGACTAGCTGTGCGCCGCTCTGATTCTGGAGACACTTCACCAGAGACACAAAGTCCCCGCGTGTTGATCTCTCTGACACCTCATCGGTCTCTCTTTGTCTTTTCTTGGACGTTTCTGTGCTCGGCTTGGTGTGTGGACACAGGGGACTGGGGCTCGGAATATAAGAGGACTGTTTTTGGACAGTAACTGATGTTGCATCTCCATATGAGCGCATAGGACCCTCCCGCCCCCGCCCTCCTCTGAAGGTAAGGTGTTTATTTGTCCCCAAACGAACACTCACATCAGTTTTAGAGCACCGCCATTAACCTGCGATGCAGCCTCCCAGTAAGACCGGTTTATGCCAAAGTCACACCGTCAGGACACGATGCCGCTGATGCGTTTGGTGCCACAAACAGTCATGGTGTGGAGGCATCGCTATACGCATCGTAACTTAAAAGCTCACGGCGGTCCTCGCACAGGCGTCATGGTATCACTGCTTACTTGCAGAAAAACAAACAGACATGGAAGCAGGCGGCTCAGCCCCCTGCTGTCGCCGTGGCACTGTACAGTGTTTCTGGATGCAGGTGAATTTCCGTTCGTGCCGAGATCTCCTATAATACTCACACAATATGACCAGTGCTGCGTGACAGTGCAGCCACCGTGAATTTGACTTCACTAACAGGGCTGGAAATATCAATTCTTTGCGTTCGGGATGAATCCCATGTGTTTATAATCTATCATTTAATCTGTAAAATGTCAAAAACAATGAAAAGTGTTCCGTCAAAAAAGTCCCAATTTCCCAAACTGTTTTGAAATATCTTATTTTTCTGAGAAAACAGTCCAAAAACTCTTAAGAGATTCAGTTTACCATCATATGAAAGGAAGCTAACCTATATATGGCTGTAACCTTTGGATTTTTCTACTAGGCCTATTGAATGACTTACATGATTATTTTTATATCAAGTTTGAATATCAATTCATATTCATTTTTTGTCTTGTAATAAAAAAGAATATTTAAAAAATCCACACTGAGTAATTCCTAAATTAGATTCATGGTTCATCATGTGTTTGTAGTAGGTTTGTTAATTGCAAATTTGTTTGCCAGTGCTTTACACACCACCTCAGTAGATTCCCAACTGAAATGATCACGGTGAAATAAAGTTCTTTAAAAAAAATTTGAGGCTCCATTATGTAGAGGGCCCCTGAGTTACAACCTAGTGTTTATGTGGTTTATATGCATGATATAGTATCACACTTCCATAAAAGTGCCCGTGAGAGACAGATTTTGAAGAATGACCTGAATCGATGCAGAGATATCCTGACTTTTAGTCCCTGGTATGGGTCAAGCTTCACTCCACACATTGTGGTTGTGGAATGTGAAAGACACTGACTCTGTCATAAACTTGTAGTTTTCAAGCCAAAGCAATGATTACAGGTGACATTACTGTCAGTGTCAGGGTTACTTTCTCAGACTTCAAACACAGATGGCATGATTGTGCTGCTGTTTTCACAGGTTGAGTAGGATGCCCCATGACGGACTTTATTATTTTAGTTTCTTGTGTGCTTACATGAATTTTATGTAAGCAACATACTGCAAACTAATTATAAACATTCATATTGGTGTCAGTGACAGGCCACTTGGTTGGTCCATCTCTTGTAAAACAGGTCTCTGTTATGCATGGAGATGCCTTCTCTCATGCTCCTCTCTTTTGTGGGGTTCCCCAGGGGTCCATTCAGGGTCCCCCTTTAATTAACTATGTACATGTTACCCATGGGGCAAATAATGTGTGGATGTGGATGACATGCAAATGTGTGTCCCGATAAAGCCTTGTACCACCGTTGCATCCTGACTTGCCCTACTGAAATTAAGAGTTGGATGTACAACACATTTCCTGCTGTTGAATGAATCCAAATCAGAAATAGTTAGAATTACCCTCTCCGGCCCCAGCATGTGCATCATTAATGACCTCTCATCTAGTCTGCGTGCTTTATCCAGCAATGTTAAGAAAATAGACCTGTAATCTTTGACTGTGAGTTATGTTTTGATGCTCAGATGACTTAAGTGGTGCAGTCCTGCTTTATCCAGCTGAGGCACTTAACCAATCACGCCATTCCTTTCATTCGGAGATCTCTTAAAGGTCATCTATGCTTGTATCTCCTCCAGACTTGACTATTTCAACACACTTTTTTCTGGTATTAGCAAACCAAGTGAAACATGCAAAGACTGCAGCTGATACAAAATGATGCTGCCAGGATTTTAACATGTTCAACATCAAGCAACCTCACACCAATCCTTGCTGTCCGTTGATGGTACAGGAGCACCACAGGGGCCTGTTCTGTCTCCTTTTCTCTTCACCTTGTACATCTCAGATTTCCAGTACAACTCCTCATTGTGCCACCTACAGAAGTTCTTGGACGACTCAATGGTGGTGGGGTGTATAAAAGATGGATGAGAGGAGGAATACAGACCAGTGGTGGAAGATTTTGTGGAATGGTCTGGTAGAAATCACCTGCTGCTTAACATGGCCAAGACCAAGGAGATGGTGGTTGATTTCAGAAGGAACAGGACAACCACACAACCACTGTGCATTCTGGGGGAGAATGTCACAGTGGTGGAGGATTACAAATACCTCAGAGTGCATCTCGACAACAGACTGAACTGGAAAACTAACATCAACACTGTCTACAAGAAGGGAATGAGCAGACTCTATTTCCTGAGGAGGTTCAGATCATTCAACCTGTGCAGCAAGATGTTGGAGATCTTCTACCAGTCTGTTGTTGCCAGTGCACTCTTCTTTGCTGCAGTGTGCTGGGGGAGCAGCATCTGAGCCGGCGACACCAACAGACTGAACAAACTGATCAGCAAGGCCGGCTCCGTTATTGGCTACAAATTAGACACTTTTGAGGAGGTGGTGGAGAGGATGACACTGGACAGACTGTTATCCATCATGGATAACCCTGAACACCCTCTTCCCCACCCCGTGGACAGACAGCGGAGCTCTTTCTCCAGTAGACTGCTCCAGCCCTGCTGTCACAAGGAGCGCTTCGGGAAATCATTCCTGCCTCAAGCCATCACACTGTACAACAGTAACTTAAACAATTAATCCACCAACCTCACAAACCCCAATATTTTACACATTATCTGCACTACTGCAATATTACACATACAGTCTATGGTTTACATTTATTTATCTGAAACTGCACAATTTTTTTGCTGTAAATACTTGTTTATATACTTAGTGATATTGTATTTTTATTGTTATCATAATATTATATGTATTATACATTATAATACATATTATAGAACTATATATTTAGTTATACTTAGTTATATTTTTATTTTTAACAAACTGCTTTTATTCCTGTTTATTTTTTTGGTCATTTTTTGTTTACTATTTTTTTTAAAAATTGTTGTATACATTCTGTGTTTCTCTGTATGTTTAATTGCTACTGCAACACAATAATTTCCCAAATTGGGATCAATAAAGAAGCAGTCTAAAGTCTAAAGTTACCTGTAACTTTTTGGAATGATTTGAAGGTCTTACTGCTTGTTTTCCTTGAATGGACTTATGCCTACGTGATCTGATCTGCTGACTACTACAACAGCTGTGCTGCTGCAAAAATGGTTTAATTTGATGTATACTCTTGCTGTCCACAGGTTGGGGCTCACCCAGTTGTAGATCTTGACCTGAGGAAAAATCGAGATGAAGATGGAGTCATTCATCCTCTGGAGGACCGTCCTCATCTTCCTCACACTTTCATCTGTCCAGGTACTGAAAATGGATGGATGGATGGATGGATGGATGGATGAATGGATGTGAGCATTAGTTGATAGATGATTCCAGGCACTGGATTTTTTATTTTCTTTCTGTGTCTTGGCTGCATGAAACATGAGGAGCACCTTCCTGATGTGCAATTGTAGACCCGCAATGTGCTTCAAGCAGAACCTCTGTACATTCAGTGTAGATTGCTGCTGTGACTACCTGGCTCCAAGTCACTTTCATTCAGATCATCACATTCACTGGTGAATAAAATGAACATGGACCCAATTAGAGGAACGTTGTCAGAGTTCACACACTGTGCACCCTGCCTCTGACACTGCAGCTGCTGTCAGTTCTATTGCTTAACTTGATCTGACCCATCCAAATCAAACTGCTTGTACAGGTCAAAGGGCCTCGAGGCAATGTGGAGAGCCTGCTGGAGTTTTTGTACATGTGTTTGAGCTGGGGTGAATGTCACCTCTTTATATGAAGCGTTACTTAGTGCAGGATTTTCTCGGGCAAATATAGCAGCTACTTAATCCCTGACAATAGGCTGCTGTGGACCTGGTGTTCTCCATGATCAACTCAGAAAAGGGATCTTTATTTGGGCCAAGTCTGTTTATATGAGTGTTTGTGAGAGGACAAAAAAAATCATATTGATGTGTTTTTGCGCTGGCTTTTTTTTTTTTTTTTTTTTTTTTTAACTTACTTCCTTGTTTGGCCTGAACCCTTTAGAGAAACAGGAATATATGTTTCATCTATTTTCAGGGGGCTGAGACTTCAAACCTTACAGTGTTTACTATTGATCGCTTGCTATTCTGGTGAACTGGGATTTTAAGTTTGAGGTTTGGACAAGTTGTTCACTGCTCAGGAACTGTACACTCATCCACATGGAGTGTACTTTTTTATTTTAAAACATAAAAAATCAAGTTTTTTAGGGTTAATTCACCACCTGAAATAATCAATACTCATACATTTTCAGTGTTGAAACACTGAAAATTGATCTGAAAAATCCAATATAGATTAAATACTTATTTAAAATACTCTGTACCATAAACAGCAGTTGTGGTCATGAACAAATACACAGGCAAGAACAGCTAAGAGTAAATATGCAGGAAGTGAAAATGTAAAATAATCAATTGTTAGGGAAAATCTGAGATTAATCAATACTGCTTATTTGTGTTTTGATATCAAAAACACAAATAAGCAGTATTGCAGAGTTGTGTGAGAAGAACTTTGCATTGCATAACTTAATGCTTTATTATTGCTATCATTGTGATATTCTATTTTTTAACCTGCTCTACATTTCCCATCAATGAAGTACTTAAGATGTTTTCTTAAAGCCATTATGTGTACAAATTAAAAACATATGACTTTGACATCCTCCAGCAGATATAGGTAGTAAACAGAGTGTACCAATTCTTGAGTGATGTTGAGATTGAAACGTGGCTAATTGTATGCTACTCTTGTTTTAGTGTCATATGCTGATTCAGACTGGTATACCACTTTGATTTGTGGTTTGCCATCGGTGGAATATGGCAAAGATGACATGTCACTCATGTTCCACTGGTAGACACCACAGAAATAAATGGTGCAACAATCAAAAATGTAATCAGTAATGATTTTCAATGCTGATTCTGCATTTCAGAAAAATGAAAAAATAAAACAGTGTAACCAGTAGTCAGTTTAAGAAAATCACATAAAAATTCTACACATAGAGGCCTTAAAGTAGTAGTGACGGTACAGAATCAGATACACAAATTTAGTAGTCCTGATACTGTATAGTTGTGAAATATACACATGTACATGTGCATTTTTCAGTGCCTTCCTTTGTTAATCCATCAATCTTTTTTCAAATCTCTACATTGGATGATTTTATACATTTGGAATAATTAAGAGTTTTTTTCATGAGATCCCTCTTGAGAGACTTGGTGGTATGTCATTCCCTAATTTAGCTGTATGTTGGGTTATGGATTGTTGCCTGCTTGTTTTGGATTTAGTCGCCTGTGTTGGACTGCTGCCTTCTAGTTATGACCCTTGACTGCCTCACTATGCCGTAAACCTTTTGTATTTTTTGATTTTCGCAATAGTATCATTGAACTGCACCAGCTCTCTTATCTTGGATAAGATAAGATAAAATAAGATGAGACTTTATTGATCCCACACCGGGGAAATTAGGTCATTACAGCCAGCAAGTATTAAAAAAGCAAAACAGCAAAAAAAAAAAAGTTCTTCAGAAGGGTCAAGATAAAAAAGATGCAGGATTTAAAAAAAAAAAAAAAAAGACATCAACTGTGTATATGAACATTATGTACAGGTTATAAAAATGCTACTTTCCATAAAAAAAACTACTGTCCATAAAAATGCTATTGCCAATATTCTTATGAGAAAAACTACCAATGCCACATATTGAAATTGTACTTGAGAAATACTGTTGCATAAAAATAACATTAAATTGAACGAGTTTATGTACAATATGTACAGATTCTAAAAAATATCGTTGCCAGTATCAGGAACAAATTAAAAATTGCACCAGATGAAATGGATAAAGTGAGCATATATTAGCATGGATAACAGTAGTGCAGTAAAAACAGTAGGTTTATGATGTAGAAAGACAGCATCAACACAGTGCTGCATTACATGATGCTGGAGTTAAACAGTCTGACAGGTGTTGGGATGAAGGACCTGCGGTAGCACTCTTTCTTACAGACTGGATACAGCAGTCTGTTACTGAAGGAGCTGCATAAGCCCCCACTGTTTCTCTAGTGAATCTCTAGTAAACATCTACGATTGCTTCAACAAATGAAACACAATGGTGCTTTAGTGGGGTGATATCTGGGCTGTTTCAGCTTGGGTGAGCATGATGTTGAGATTGAAGCACTATAGGTACCTAGGTTGATTATGCATGTTTATGCCCACAATACACTGTTTGCATGCATATATTAGGGTAGATATGCATACATCTTCACATGTATATGCTATGTACACTGTATAGCCAAAAGTATTGGCTCACCTGCCTTGACTCGCATATGAACTTAAGTGACATCCCATTCTTAATCCATAGGGTTTATTATGACGTCGGTCCACCTTTTGTGGCTATAACAGCTTGAACTCTTTTGGTAGGGCTTTCCACAAGGTTTAGCAGTGTGTCTATGGGAATTTTTGACCATTCTTTCTGAAGTGCATTTGTGAGGTCACACACTGGACGAGAAGGCCTGGCTGTCAGTCTAATTCATCCCAAAGGTGTTCTACTGGGTTGAGGTCATGACTCTGTGCAGGCCAGTCAAGTTCATCCACACCAAACTCTCTCATCCATGTCTTTATGGACCTTGCTTTGTGCACTGGTGCACAGTCATGTTGGAACAGGAAGGGGCCATCCTCAAACTGTTCCCACAAAGTTGGACGCATGGAATTGTCCAAAATCTTTTGGTATCCTGAAGCATTCAGAGTTCCTTTCACTGGAACTAAGGGGCCAAGCCCAGCTCCTGAAAAACAACCCCTCACCATAATCCCCCCTCCACCAAACTTAACACTTGGCACAATGCATTCAGACAAGTACCGTTCTCCTGGCAACTGCCAAACCCAGACTCGTCAGATCGACAGATGGTGAAGCACGATTTGTCACTCCAGAGAACGTGTCTCCAGTGCTCTAGAGTCCAGTGGTGACGTGCTTTACACCACTGCATGCAATGTTTTGCATTGCACTTGGTGATGTATGGCTTGGATGCAGCTGCTCGGCCATGGAAAACCATTCCATGAAGTTCTCTACGCACTGTTCTTGAGCTAATGTGAAGGCCACATAAAGTTTGGAAGCCTGTAATGTTTGACTCTGCAGAAAATTGGCGACCTCTGCGCACTATGCGCCTCAGCATCCACTGACCCCACTCCATCATTTTACGTGGGCCACCACTTTGTGGCTGAGTTGCTGTCATTCCCAATTGCTTCCACTTTGTTATAATACCACTGACAGATGACTGTGGAATATTTAGGAGCGAGGAAATTTCACAACTGGACTTCCTGCACAGGTGGCATCCTATCACAGTACCACACTGGAATTCACTGAGCTCCTGAGAGCAACCTATTCTTTCACAAATGATTGTAGAAACAGTCTGCATGCCTTGGTGCTTGATTTTATACACCTGTGGCCATGGAAGTGATTGGAACACCTGATTTCAATTATTTGGATGGGTGAGTGAATACTTTTGGCAATATAGTATATGTTTGCAATGTGCTAGTATAATGTGCCTATTGTGGTGAGTGAATGTTTATACAGTTCATGTGTTTTGATGTATAATTTAAGAGGTATATGATGTGGCATTATTACAGAACACTGGCTGTTTAACATTTAACACAACAACCAAGCAAGGTGCATATGGCATATTGGGTTATGTATATGATATATATTTTTTCCCTTTTTGTAGTAATGTATTTTTATTGTTGTTGTTGTTTTTGTGCAGAGGTGATATGAAGGGACTGAAGTTAGCAGAATGAAAAGACAGCAGAGTGAGTTAGACAGGTGTGTCCTTCAAGGCTGTCCACCCTGCCTTCCAGTTAGACTCACACTCACATGAGCCTCTGCTCTCACTCTGAAAAAAAAGGCATAAGTTGTGAACTGTGTGTGTTTTGTGCATGTATGTGTGTGTTTTGTGGTATTCTTCCAGTAGTAAGCATAGTAAACTTGACATAATTTAATCTGAAAAATGACATGAAGCAGCTGTGTCTGCAGCCTGTGGTGGCTGCTCCATGAGGGGTGTGCTTGTTGTTTGTTTTCTTCCACCAGGTCTTTGTAGATGTGAGCACAGCACACTTTTGAAGATTGGATTTGACTAAACTCTGTTTTTCAGCATTTGGACAGAGAGATTCTATGAGACGCTCATGTTGGCAGCAGCAATAACAATGTGAAGGGCATCTCAGCAAAGACAAAAAAGAAAAAAAAAAACTAGATGATGAGCTGGTGTTCAGAAGAGGCTGAGAGCCCAAACCCACAATCCAACACAGCTTAGTATTCTACTTGTGAGTGTCCAATCCTCTGAGAGCACTGTTTTCACATGACATTTTCACTGTTCCTTGAAGGACGCCTGGGTTACCTTGCTAATTAACGCTTGCTAACACAGTTAGCTAACACCTGTTGGCCCAATTTTCCACATTGGAGGCAGGTTTTCATTTTAAAACAACATGTCTAGTTAGTTTACCACCTATTACTTGTGCTCTGGGTTGTGAAAAAGCTCCTGCTGTCCTTTCTCTTTTTTGGGGCATCATGCACTTTATTTACAAAGCATGGTATGGACTAAATTACATTGTATTTGCTGTGCAGTGCAGACACAAAAGGAAAGAGAGAAAATTATCTGAAAGACTAAATTTGCTCTGATCAGCTGATCAGCTCTTGCATATGACATGAACCTTCAGGCCCCCTCTCTTTCAGCTACCAGCATGACATTCTTAAACTGGTCATCTTGGAAGGATAGCCTCTTGGGAGAGCACATCGCAATTATCTAACATGACCTCACTCCAAAGGTAATGCAAGTTTGCTCAAATATTGGTTGGAACACATCCCTATCATCCACATGCAAACCCAGGCCCTTGAAACAAACTCATTTGGTTTGGTTTGTTGGCTGGTGTGAAAGCTGGCAGTCGAACTCAACCAGACTAAGACTGCCTCTAAGTGGACTCTTGTGCAGTTTGTTTGTGGTCTTAATGTAAATGGACCAACCACAGGATTCTGTCAAAGTAAATATATGATGCAGATCAAATTCAAAAGCTAAACAACTTTTAAAGCCAACTCTTGATCATGGTTACTGTCAAGGAATCAATGTCCCAAGTGATGTCTATGGATAATTAGACAAGATCATTTGGTAACCATGGTTACACTTATACATGTCGCTATGTGAGTGCAAGATTTTCTCTGCCATGTTAGTGAGGGAAAAGGAGTTAAAATGGAGGCATATTAAGCTTGTGTCGTGTCATGTATTTTAGCAGTTCTTTATTAAAAAGTGAGTGAAATGCAGCAGTCACACAGTAACTGTCCCCCTGTAATATTACAAGACAAGCTGCAGTTTTTGTTTCTAGCGACCTCCTTGCTGTGTGGCACGCGCACTACCTGCTGCGCCACCGTGCCGCCCTGTTTGCCATTAATTATGATATTAATATGTGGTTCAGTAGCAGTCTCTGCTTATAATGACCGTATTTAATTTTTGGAAGCTCTTTGTGAAACTAGAGAGGAAAAGATGAAAGCATGGTATGCTGTCACCAGAATTTGATTTGCCTATGTGGGTCCATTTAGTGCTGATGGTGCAGGATGACAAAACTGTGCAATGAATGAGTTACCGTCCAGTCTCAAGCCCGTAGTTTGTTTACAACTCAATCTGAAGAAACAAACAAACAAACACACACACACACACACACACACACACACACACACACACATTAGGTTTTCATCACTTTTGGGGACATTACATGGACTTTCATTCATATCCTAGAGACTTACCCTAAACAAAACTATAACCACTACTTACCTAACCCTAACCCCAACCTTAACCTAACCTAACCTTAAACATGAATAATACATGGGCACACATAGACACACACACACACACACACACACACAGACAAAGAACTAAAAGGCAAAAGTGGATCTTTTTTCCCTGCGTCAGGACCACACTACAACTGAGGAAGCAACCTAGGACTTCAAAAGATTTCTGAAAATAATTAAAGTAAACATTATGACTTTGTAACTGATCTATTTTCAGTCATGTCAGTATGTTTGATAATTCATTCTTTCATATTAACTGCCTTTTTAAAAGTACAAAAATGAATCTAATCCTCTAAGCCGAGGTGGGGAACCTTTCCACTATCAATGGCCATTTCATTTTTTTAAAACATTCTTCAAGGGCCACACTAACTTATTTAACACATATACTACACTGACCTCCAATGGCTGGCACTGCTTCTGTTTGGCGGGACACCTGATGCCAGATGGTAGTGATGATGATGATGATGATGCTGGTACTTGCAGCTGGTCTTCCAGGTTTGGGTCAGTCAGTCTTGAGTGGAACTGATTCTTTGCAGGGGTCAATTTTCAAAAGAACTGCTCACAGTAGTAGGTTGTCCCAATCAGAGATGCAAACTTTAGCACAAGTCTTCTCAGAAATGGATAACCCTACACACAGTTTATAGAACTTTGGAGGTTGTTGTACCTAGGTTGTCAGGCACATCTGCTGGTTCCACATTGAACAATTTAGCAAATATTTTCAATTCCTTTTGTTTTGTTTTGTTGTCATGTCCTGGAACCTCCCATCCAATGCCTGAAGGAGTTTTCACAGTCAGCAGCATATTGGGGTGTCATATCAGGCTTTTGTTCTTGCAGAATAGGAAAATGCGCTGTGTTACCTCTTTCCAGTTGCACTTGCCACAGCTGTAATTTCACTTGCAGCTGCTGGAGCTTTAAAGTCAGCTCTGAGAGGTACTTAGTAATATTCAGCTCTGATAGGTACTTGGTAATGTCCACCATGAAGGCCAAATCACACAAACACTTACTTCACACATTCTCCGTCTGGATGAGGTTTCAGCTATAACACTGTCTCCGTCAGAATGTTGTCTTGTGAAAGCTGCTTGTTGGTTATCCAAACTCTCCTGAAGAGCATTAACTTTATCCAAGTGCATTTGTCCTTGCAGCTCATCCAGTTTAGCATGTTTGTAGCTGTAACGACACTCGGAATTGTCCCTTTTCATCATCATTGTGATAAAAAAAAACTTCCATAGGCACACCGACTTGCCTTTTACTTCAAGGCCAGACGTTCCCCACCCCTGCTCTAACTTCCATTTTGTTGTGTGTTCATTTAGTAAGTTGAATCAGCATTGTTCCACCAAGCAGTTTAATGCGATGTAATTAACCATGTACATCCTGTTCAGCTCTGGTGAAACAACTCCAATGTTGTTGGTATGCAGCTGTGGGCATTTGAAGAGGAAAATACTAATAAAGAGGAAAAGATGCCAAGTTGGTTGTGTGGGCACACCTTGGTGTCAGTCAACACAGTACAAAACAAAACAACGCTAAATAAAAATACTGTTGAAAATAGAGTGACTTTTAAAGCACTGTGGTGTGTTTGGTTGAGTGTGCAGGAGTGAGACAGTGTGGCTCAGCCCAGAGAAGCAGGTATGCTGAGCGTCAAAGCCGAGTCAAATGATGAATGTGACAATGAACATTCAGTAAGAGCTGCAGTTTGACAGAAAATACATGCTCCTCAGGAAGCAAAGAGAGTTCCAGAGTTTTGTGTACAGTACCAGCAGCTGAGTATGGTGATCGTGGTTAGCCCTAAAGTTGACTTCAAGTTTGCCGTGGAGTCTCCCCACAGATCCTGGAAACAGTCTGAAGGCTGAAACAGCTACTATTACATTTGTGAAAGACATATAAATGAGGGTAATAATCTGTTATTTTCAGTTTATTGTTCAGTACAAAGAATTAATCAGAGCTCCTGCAAGGACAGAGAACGGCTTACACAGATGTAATTAATAAGATATCATTTAAGTAATCATTACGGAGGTCTGTCAGCTGTAGTGTTTAGTGTTCTGCAGGTAGCTGCATAGATCTGTGAACACATCATTTATATTTGCTTGGTGAAGAATGAGTAAACTTTCTCATGGAATACATTTATATCTACTATGTGAAGAGTTGAATTCAATGACCAGACTTTGTGTGGTAAATTGAGAGGTGAAGGAATGTTGTGAGCACAGTGGACAAACTGGGCAGATTGGGTGTAGATGAGATCGGGGTCATGGTGGTGGAGGGATAGGGTGCACGCTTGGCTAGTTGCATGGATTATCACAAGCAGATGTGGGATCAGAATCACGCCTGATTGCCCTTTGTTGTCTGGGTGTTTTTCTAGGCGTGCTGCAGGATTTAGAGCTTGGCTGATTTTCTCTTTCTCTTTTCCTGAATTTGACCTAACATACCCCCTCTTTTTGTCACTGATATTTTACAACAATTTGTTTTGTAAGTAGAAATATTGGAAGAAAGAAAGAAAAGAACAGAACTTGTTTATTTGCATCATCGAAACAGGAGAGGAGCAAAGAACAGACAACGGAAAAAAATTGTTATGTATAGTAATGCAAAGGGTAAATCCAAGATGCTGCAGGGTGTCTGTGGTGGTGTCAGCATTGTTAGTTTATATGATGTTTTTAAAACTCATAGGTTTACAGTTAAATATAACAGACTTGATTATCATGAAATTTGTGCATTTGTCAAGAGCTTCGGGGCAAAGACTGCCAGTCTTCAGTGAACGCTGAGGGAAAACATTTGGGAGATCGCAATGAAGTTTTCATCACCAGTCTATTTTTCTTCTGCTTTCAGGAGACATTCCCCAGTGTCTTGGCCCAAACAATTCGCAGGCAAAATATTGGATTCATGGCAACCCAGGTGGTTATTGCCCAAACTGCTAGAAGATTTTTTACAACTGTTGCTGTTAGTTTGGTTGCGAAGTTGCCTTGTGGCTCAGGGATATACATGGAATATCATTTGTGAATTATTTATTGTTCCTGAAGTACTTGAGATAAATCTTGTTTCAGTGGAGACGGTAAGGACGTGTCTGTCTGCATTACCTGCAAACAAAGCAACTAGCTTGGCTCTTATTCGAACAAGATTTCTGAGGGATAGTCCCAGTGTAATTTCTAATGTCATTCCCCATGTTGTAAACAGGGTTCTAAATTAACACCCGCCAACCCGCCAAATGCGGGTTAAAATTCATATTGGCGGGTGTAAATAAAAACTTACTAGCCAATTTGGCCGGTAATGCATTAGGCAATCATGTCAGAGCCGCTCTACAGTTCTCGGTCATTTGTCCCCCTGACAGTCCGTCCTACATTTCCCATGAACACTGTCGTAATGCTACGTGATGACGTCCAAGACGCCCATTGGCTGTGCGCAGGCACACTACAGTCTGTAGTGCAACCGGCGCGAGAAACCACGGAAACGCAAACACAAAGAAGAAGAAGAAGAATGAACGGCGGCGTATAAACTGTAAAAAAGGAGACTGAGCTAGCTAAAAGTAAAAAGTAAAGTTAAACTAAATGCTGCGGTGGTTGGGACAGACGTCTGGGGGCGAGAAGAGGAAGGAGGCAGGGGATGAGAATGTCGACAAAGCGTGCGAAACGAAGAAAAGAAAGTTTAACGCTAAATGGCTGACAGGTCGTGAATGGCTTGTGTTTGATCACGAAAATGCCGTCATGTTTTGTAAGGATTGCCGCATGTACACGAAAGAAAAAAACAAGACGAATAATTTTGTGGTGGGGACTAATAATTTTAAAGTCGAGGCAGTAAAGGACCATGAGTGCCCGAAGTCATCAGGAGAGCCGAAGGAGTCTGCAATACTGACTGCTGCACTATTTGTGTTTTCTAGTTGTACATACATAATTCAATTTATTACCAATGCAATTTTTTGCAAGTGTTTAAGTCATGGCTGTTACTTATATATATTTCTTATTAAAGAAGGAAAGCAGAAACACTTTAAGTTGAAAGGAAAAATACATTTTATTAGGAATGTAATGATACTAAATACTTACTGAAAAAATGTCTTCTATAAAATAATTAATATGACAGCATTTTTTGTTTGTATAAATTAAATGTTTGCACTTTCTGTGTATATTTTGTTTCATGTGTTGTACTTTCTGTGCATTTTTCATGCCAACAATGTAAATAAAATGATCAAATGTATTCAGTGGCACTCATAATCTCTTATTTTCACCGAGAAAAAATTTGGCTAGTGGAAATTCTGATTGGCTGGTAACTTTAGAAGGTCACCAGCCACATTGGCTGGTGATCAAAAAAGTTAATTTAGAACCCTGGTTGTAAATGTATCTATAAGTCAGGGTAAATTCCCATGTGAACTGAAAAGGTCTAGGGGTTGTTCCCCTTTTTAAGAATAGTAAGGCTTGTCTTGTGTTTGAACAGGTTGAGGAGTACTTAATCAGACAAAATTTGGACACACTGAATCATACCATAATGTTGTCAAAGCTACAGTGCATGGGATTCAGATATATTGCTGTCAAATGGTTCACTTCTTACCTCACAGGAAAAACTCAACTAACAAAGTGAGAGCTGCACTCTACTTGTGCCTATTTGTATGTTTCCTGTTGGCTTGGCCTTTCTGGTACCAACCTCTTCCTGTCATGCTTGCTGCAGAGGCAGCTGTTCAAACATAACCCATCTACAGTACAAGCTGTGCCTTTTCCCCTCTCACCCATCCTGCAGGCCGTGGACCCAGCCATTATCCCATCCTCATTCCCTCACCAACATCTCTGTACTTACAAGCAGCAACTGGATGAAAAAAACAAGCTTTTCCTTTCATCTTTCTCTGAAAAGAGCATTGTCTGTGATGCCAACGAGCTATGAGGAAAGGGAAAGGGAATGCAGTTTGCTATTGTCGTTGTGTGTAGAAATGATGACATCTTAATGATGGAGGAAATGCAGAAAGCAGCCAGGGACTAGAAAAAGGGCTCAGGAACATTCTTCTGATCAACTGCCATTTCAATTTTTCAAAGATTCTTCAAGGGCCATACTAAGTGGTGCCTCAAAACACTGGTGTCTGGGCAGCATCTGAGAAGCTTATTATGCATATACCATGGGGGAGTGGGGGTGGCTCACTTTGGGGGGTGGGGTGGGCGGGGGTGCAACAATTGTATGAGGGTGGCATCTCCACTATATCCAGATTTTTTGCATATTTTGTCCAAGTAGTTCTCAACAGAACTGGGTGGTCTGTAACCACAAACAACTAAACTAGGCTTGCTATATGGAGGGTGAATCCACAGCCATATTAGTTCAACGTCAGTACTCATATCTTTTGTTAGCACAAGAGGGATGTGCTCCTGACCATAAAATGCAAATCCATCGCCATATTTTTCCCTTTCTCTTTTGTATAACTTATATCCATGGACAGTAATCAAAACTTTCATCCGGGTACGTTTCTGCAAAAACTTATATAATGTCTGAAGAACAGATCATCTCGTGACCTGTAGTTTGTTTTTCAGACACAAACATCGAATTACACTTACAATTAGTCATTTGGCAGACGCTTTTATCCAAAGCGACGTACATATGGATTCACAAAACCGATGGTGCAGGATCAGGTTTTTTTTTTTTTCCTGAGCCACAGCCGCCCCCAATCCAACAAAAACTTCATACAAAAATAGGCATAATTGAAAGAAAAATAAAACAAACATAAGTCCCAAGCTGTAATAAAGTAGAATTATCATAAATCTTACCAATGAGATTTCTGCAGTGGATAATGGAAACTGAAGGATTTGAACTTTTAATACAGGGAGGGAGAATGAAAAGATATTCATCCTTCTCAAAACTGTCAGGAGAAGAATGAGGATTCTCTGTTTAATAGAGCCAAATTAACATTTATTTCTAAATTGTGTAATTGTGTAAAATCCTCCAAAGCTGCTGGTGTGCCAGGAATCTCAGGTTGGCAATGACTAATGAGAGCAATGGCCTGTTGAGGTGTCGCTTATCTTAAGAGAACATCAGAGATGGGGTCATGGCACTGCGTGAGTGAGCCCCCCTGAGCAACTCTGAACAAGTTTCATGTGCACAGAATGAACTTTTCTATATTTTGTTGTTGGAGATTGTTCATACCCCAGTGTGGAAAAAAGAAGTGACAGACAGCATGACCTGCACTTGATTTTTCAGTGACCTTTGACTGAGTTAAGTCCATTAGATCCTCACCTGCAATAGCACTAAAGCCAGGAGCAGGCTGTCAGTGTCAATCATCCCACCCCCAGTCCTCTGAGAAGCAGCTGTGTTTAAAGAAAACCCAAACGCAGATGAGGAACCATTAAGATATCCATCTGGAATAATGTAATTTTGACCATATGACCTGCTCAGTAGGTTCAACCTGCTGCTGTTATCAGTGTTGTCATTATTTATTCACAGCTTGATTCACATTTATTATTCAGCTGTAGATTCATTTCAGCTGGAATGTGGTTATCTTTTTTTTTTTTTTGGCAGATTGGAGTTCAGGGGTTTATTATTATTTAAGCCCTGTTCACCATCTCCTTCCTCACTCTTTCTCTCCCTCTGGCCAGGAACAAGAGCTGGTTCATGTGTGGCTTTATCAATTTTCATTTTGTATTTTACATTTAACTTGTTAAGCTGTTATATCTTGGGTTTATACTTCCAAAAGAAACAACTACTAAGCAGTTGCTTGTATTTGCAGTGTTACCAAGTGCTAGCTGGTCAGAGGCAGAGTAGGGCGGTCATGACGTCAGTGGACATCAGAGCAAAGATGTGGACAGGGATCCAGGTGAAGTAAAAGATCACATTTTACTTGAGTTGACAATAAGTACAGTCTTCCTTCAAGTGCAATAAAACCTTTGTGAGTCAAAAGCCAGGAAGTGTACTTTATCAAAACAGATAAAGTTTAGACAGTGATTTTTGTATCTGCTTTGTCCACAGTGTTCCATCCACTGCTGGTATCTTTTACACAACCACAGCTCACTGGTTCGTCTAATAGCTATTGTTATGAACAAGCTAAAACAAAAGCTCTCTGCATGTAGCTGAATTGTTTGGTTTTGTAACAAATTCCTGTAAGCTGAACTACTGGCTGAGATGGGAGCCCCCCCCTTTCCCTCTGCCAGCGGTGTCTGCAGGCAGTGAGTCACATCATTAGCAGACAGAGGAAGACAGAGGACAGGGGACTGATGCTGATGTCTGTGTTCATTGTTTCTTGGCTTCACAAATTATGATAATGATAATTTTGATGTCAGGAATATTATTTATTTTATTGACAGTTTAGATTTATCATCAGTCATCATTATGGAGTTTATACGGTGACTTTGCTGTTGTAAGCATAAATTAACTTTAAAATTGTAAAAAAAAATTCTTATTGTTCTAACTGATGGGTTTTCTGTGCCATGTGAACAGAGCTCACATAGAAAAATGTAGTATTCATCAATGGGGGCCAGGACGCTGTCATTTTCTTCAATTTCAGACAAAAAAATGTTATCACCGGTTACCAGAAATCATCCTTATTCACTCATTTTGATTCTTTTTTTTTTTTTTTTTCAGGCCATTTGAGGGTAGAGCTTCAAAATAAGATGAAAATCGTGCACACCTGACAACGAATTTGATATGGCTAATAGTTTGGATATATACCATTAATACAGTCAATATAAATTTGTTTACCTAGAGTTTGCCATATTGTTTATACGACAATGTATTTTCTGTCTGGTTCTATTATACTATTGTGGCAAATGTTGCTGCTGTATGACTATATTTGATTTATATACTTATGTATAATCATTGCATCCAAGTGAGGTACTTTGATTATTATTATTATTATTGTTATTATTATTATTTTATTTTAATTTTTTTTTTGGCATTGCAGACTTTGATAGAGATCGTGGAGACAAAAAGGTCCCTTGCTGGAATGTGTCACAATCACTATTGAAGACTTAAAAACTTATAAATCCTTCACAACTATACATGTGTTTGCACTTATTTTGGCTGGCCTCTCCTCAGGTTAAAGGCAGGAGGAGATATCCTCTGAATATTGTGAGTCAACAGGTGTGATACAAGGCACCATTAACAAAGATGTGTTTATGTGAAATCTGTCCATAACTTGAAGGTGCAACAAGGCTAACAGCACAGTGAGGGAGATCAGTTACACCATCTGTGCAGAATAAGTGAAAACACCTGTGGAACTCTATCATGAGTGTATAGGGCTTAAAGGTTAAAAATGTCACAAATAAGGCAGTACATTTCGAACAGCAAACTGCCCTTGTACTAGATAAACAACACAAATACAACATATAATATAGTTGATATCAGAAAAATATCACTTAGATTTATAATATTCTAAGCTATAAAATTTCTAAACCTTAAAAACCTATAATAAACTACACTGAACTAAAATAAACATCGAATGAAGTAGTGTGAACCTCAAATTACTTTTTGATAGTTAGATAACTTGTCACCAATGAGTAATTCATCTTATTTATTAATACTTGTTGCTCTTGTGCCTCAAATTGTCTCAAATTTTCTCAGAGATCCAGTATGTAGCCCTCCAGCTCTGCAACTTTGTTCCTTTTTGAGAAAAAGACTATGCTCTGAAAGTAACCTGTTATCTCTAAGTCACACACACACACGCACACGCACACGCACATACAGTTTGCACACATGCACAGGTCCATGTCCAGCTCTGGGTGAGTGTCAGCTCTGGTATTTCAGCTAAAGGTGAGAAGTGAAAAGATCACTGTTTGTCTGTCTCCACATGCCACACAAACTGTAGTGAACCAGGCCGTCAATAGTCACCTCTCAGTTACTGCCTACATGCTTTGTACGTGTGTGTGCGCGCATGTGTGTGTGTGAAGATATGGAGTCGACTGAAAAGCTCATTCATACACTTGGACAGTGTGGCCATTCACTGCAAGCCGTCAGCTCTGTTCCTCCTCTGCTGTGGGGCTCTGCCAGGGCTTGAATCTCTCCTCTTACTTCATTCTCTCATTTTTCTATCTATTACTCTCTCTCTTTTCTTCCATCTCTGTATTTTTTTTGGAACCCCCCCCGAGCTGTATTTGTTGTCTGTGAGGAGCAGCCAAAGCTCTCCAGCCCTCCCTCATGAAGGCCTGACCTCCTCACACCTCTGTACAACTGCATGCGATGGTTGACACACCGTTAAACCTGCTCCCCTTTTGGAGTGCACATCTTGTTACAGCATTCTGCCGTTGAAGAACCTCGTGTGATATCTGTCCATCAGTAGGTGATGTTGACAGGAAGAGGCGTCCTCTGAGTAATGGACTAGAATGTTACGCTGAACTGCCTGAATCATACTTGATTTTTATGCCGTTTCCACTTAAATCTGTGTTCCCAACATTTGTGTCTGTTTTGACTCCTTTATAGAACTGGTGGCAGTAATGGCACCTTCTTTCTTAAAAAAAAAAAAAAAAACTCTCTATACACGCTATGCACTCTGTGCACTACTTTGTAGCACTGCCTCGTAGCACCTATGTCCAATTGGACCAGAAATTTGCGTTAGGGCATTTATTCTTGCTGTTCTCTCCCGTCTAGAACCTTGCTTGTGATGTATGAAAATGTCATATGTAGCGTCTGCCAAATGACAAGTTGTAATTGTAATTGTAATCGTAGTTCATATAGAGTTTTTACATGCTTTCCTCACAATTGCTCACGTCACATTTAAAGACAAAACGTCACACTTTTGTGAAGTTTATGTGTCAATAGTGATACCTCACACATGCATTTGTTTTTGTCAGCAGATCCAGACTTACCAAAAATTGTCTGATTATTTTATCTCATAATGGTTTCTTCACAGATGTTTCAGAAAATGCATTATAATATGTCCCCCCCCCACACACACACACACATATATTATTTGAGAGCTCAATCTATGAGGTCCAGCTGTACTTGTACCTAATAAACCAGGTTGAGTATCGAGCAGTATCTCATAATACATGCACATGGATTTCTTTCTTAGGGATGAAACTAGTAGCTAGCTAGGAGGCTTAAGTTTTTAACGATTGCTTAGCTCAGAAATAATATTCCAGTCTCTTATTAGCACTTATCAAATTGCCAACATGGTCCGTCAGGGCCAAAAATTCATGTTCATTACAGTTTTGACCGAATAAGAACACAAGTCACAACACCAATGATATAAATCATTTATTTCTTCGGGAATTTTTACTTGCTTTGATTTTAATGCAGTAGCAACATATAATGAAGAAAGGGGACACAGACTTCTTAATGGAAATAACACATTATGCAATATTTCAATATAATGGAATTTTAATCACATACATTTTAATCAGACACGTCATTGCTTCATGCAGATTTTTGTTGGTACCTAACGATGTAACTTGTTCTCACATGTGTCACTGTGAAGTGCTCATGTGTGAAATGCTGATCCAGAGCAGTGAATACTACTGAAACCATCAGTCATGGCGTCTTGATGACTTCAGAGCAGTACAAGTCGTTGCTTTCATTTCTCCCATTGCTCTCACTGTTCGACTTACAGGAGCGTAAAACTGCATTAAACAGCTCTGTATTCAGTTAAACCACACAGCATTTCTGTAACATACAGTGTCCTTCTGATAGGATGTTCCAGAAGGTTTTGGTTATGGTTTTAAGTGGATCACAATGAGAGAGTGAAGGGCAACATGGCCTTGATTAATCCTACACTGCTCCAGCACCCACTCTCCCCTGTGTTCTATTTATGGTGCTCTAAAGGGTGCTCATATCTTCAAGTATGTCTTAATTAGTTGAAGAGGTATGCTGTGTTATGTTACATTTAAAGCAAGAGATGGTGTTGAAACAGTCAAACACTGAAACAAATCTACATGCAAACATCTTCAAGTGATAGCCATTAAAACATACTCACAAATATTTTGGACCCATACACAAGACACATTAATGCACATCTTATTTTCTCTGCTGCTAGGAACAAATGCAGGGATATCTGACATAAGGAACTGAGATACAAGCTTTGAACTTAAATTCAGTCTGATGACTCAGTAGAGAAACAGGTTTGGATCTGTTTGGTTTGAAAACAGGCAAAAGCTGGGCTACCTGTAGGAGAGGTTTCCATGCAAGGTTATCCTAAGAGACTCAGACTGAAATACCTTATACAAACTGTGTTTATGTTTAATGGTCAAGGACCTTTAGTGGCGAAGTGAAAAATGACTGTTGTCTGTCACAAACAGAGGTGTTAGTAGCACAGTGTCATTGGGTGCATGTGAGTTGAACATGGCAAATTGTTGTTTGTTTCCTGTGTCCTACCAGCTGGCTTTGGGTTCCATGACCGTCATACTTCCTTTGCACTAACCAAGTCTTTCTTCCATTTCCCTCAACCATATCAACAGAGGTTCCCTAACCTTAACTGGTTTTAAACCCAGACTTGTTTTTATCATATTTAGTCAACCTCATCCTATTTTCTTTTATTACGTCTTTTACCACAATCACCACTTTTTCTTTGTGGTGAGCCTTAATGTATCTCTTAAGGTTTGTGGTATTCTAATGTTATTTGATGGCGACATTGCTTCCATTCTGATAAAGCAGTGCATCTGTTTTTTAAGGAAAATCAACCCAAATATCACCTTGTTTCTTTCTCCCACCCCATTGTGTCATTGTTCATTTTAACTTGCTTTCTTTAAAATGATGATAAAATAATTGTGTGCTGCTGGTAATAATAATAATCATAAAAAGAAGAAGAATATTGGAAATGGTAATAACATTTCATTTGTATTGCACCTCTCATTCAAGAAATGCAGTTCAAAGTGCTTTACAACAAAGAAATGACATGCAACAAGTGCTTCACATGAAAAAGACTGAATGAACACAAAATTAGGGACATAACATTAACATAAGATAAGATGGAGAATTAAAAAAGCTAAAAATAAAGATGAAATTAGAATAAGGAAAATGCTTAACATTCAATTGACAGGCTTCATCCTCGATTTGTTTTGGCTGTTGCTGGTAACCTCCAATAAACCAGCAGCAGTGTTTTTGAAGGCAAATCGTGAACATGGGGTTTAGTGATGTATCTTGGTCCTAGCCCATTAAGGGCTTTGTATACAAGAAGTAGAACCTAAAAATCAATCCTGAATGTTACAGGGATCCAGTGAAGAGCAGCTAAAACTTTCAGCAAGCCAGTATATAGTGCATTACAATAATTGAGTCAGCTTGAAATAAAGGCATGAACCTGTTTTTCAGGATTTTTTTAATAAGTGGTCCTACTTTAGCTATGATTCTAAGGTGGAAAAATTAAGGTTTCGTCACACAAGAAGAATGACACGCAAAGGTGGGGAATAAGGCCATATGATGGTTTATACCGTACAATATTGTTTATAGCACGGGAGATATTCCTTAGTGTCTCTGCTATATATTTGGGGCAGGTTGTGGACCAATTCAGGGCTGGATGAGATCAAGAGAAGCAATCATGTGAGAATCCAGCTGCCTCATAAGGTAATGTCATTTGAGCAGCAGGTCTGCTTACCACACTCTCAAGTGATGAAAGCAATGGTTGGTGGTGGTAATGCACGGCTAAGCTGGTATGCCAACCGTGAAACCACAAGAAGATAATGACAGGAAAACATGGAGGGGGAGAGTAAAATTGTAAATACAGAGCAGGAGGCATCCCAATCAAACCAAGATGAGGGAGAAGAACTTGTTACAAAATGGTTGTGACTTCTGTCATATTGACATGGTTTGGATTTAGACACTGAATGGTTATTTTAAGCCATATCGTAACTGAATTTTTAGAACAATTACTGTGTTGTGATATATACCATGTCTGGAGCACACTACCTACAGAATTTAGGGAAGCTCGCTGAATATTTTTTAAAAGAAAGCTAAAAACATATCTTTTCACTTCAGTCTATAACTAGCTATGAATAATTATTATTATTAAATTATTACTCAGTGGTTTTATTTTCCATCTTATTTTCCATTAATTTTCTATCCCTGTTTTTGTCTTCATTGTATGTCTTCTCTGTGTGAATGTCTATGAATTTGGTGCTTGTGATTTCCTTGTTGGAATGCATTTTACGGTATTTTGAACTTTATTTTATTACTACTACTTTCTACTACTGTTACTACTGCTTATTATTTTTATGACTACTGTTCAGAGGCTTTAACCCACAGTGAGGTTAAACCTGTGGGAAGACGATTTGGGGTAGGCTCAAATAGGCTAGAGTGTGCAGTACTCTAGCAGTTAGCTGTTTGGGTGCTTGCCTATTAAGTCTGAAATTCGTGACTGCTATTGTATTAAAGGAATAAGAGACCTTTGGAGACCTTTGACACCTCTATTTTCATATTTTCCATCTTATTGTACATTAATGCTGTGCCATTGTGTGTGTGAGTGTGTTTGAATGGATAACACTCGTAATGAGCAGGTGGCTTAGCCGCCATGCGAATGTGTGTGCGAACGGGTGAATACAGATTTGTGTTGTGAAAGCGCTTTGAGTGGTCGTCAGACTAGAAAGCGCTAGACAAATACAGTCCATTTACCATTTACCATTTTATTTCCTCTCCCTGTTTTATGTTCATTCGATGTCTTTTTTTCATGTGAAGCACTTCATGCATTTGATTTCTTTGTTGGAAAGCACTGCAAATTTTGTATGAAAGGTGCTATAGAAAAAGTTTATTATTATTCAGACCTATTTGCATGCTGTATTGTCAGAATCACTTAGGTTCAAGCACACAGCAACCTTTTGACAGTGATGGTGATTGATTTTCATGATTGATAGAAAACTTTTTATCACGACACACATCTTTGAGCTTTTCTTATTGAAGAGTACTGACTTTACTGTAATCGAGGACACAACATCATGGTGACAATCAGTTCAAACAGATTGTTATTTTAAAAAATCTGTGTATTTTTTGGTAAAAATCAGTAAAAACACACAATGAGCCTGAATGGCAAATAAATTTTTGCCCTTCTAGCAGTATGCTGGTGTAGGGTGGTTCATCCGTTCTTCCAGCACTTTGGCTCGCAGCAAGATAACTGCTAATCAGATTGTTGTGAAATTTGATACTTTCTCAGTCCACAGTGGATGTTTGCTGACCTGTGATGTCTCATCTTGTGCCATAATCATGTAAAAATGCAAGTTTTCATGTCATAATCTAATAGCCAGAGCAGAGTGGAATGATCATTTCATGCTTGAGAGGCTGCTTTTTGTTTCCTCTCAGTAAGTTGTGGGGTTTCTTTTGGAAGATACGTCCTCATTTGATGCTGGCCTTTGTGCTGGATATTTTCAATGGACATTAAAATGTTTCTAAACCCAAACGATTGTGGTCCTTCTGTTGGCTGAATTCAGCCTGTTGGATTCATTCTGCTATGTGACCAACTCTTCCTCCCGCTTGTGCAACTAAAAACCCAGTCTGCATAGTATGGACTTACCTTTCATGGCTGTGTTACTCCAGAGTTTGGGTGTCACCCAAAGATCGTCACCCGTTAACAAAAGCCCATTCATGGACATAAATATCCCTTATTAAGAATGACTTTTTCACTCTTCATTTCCTCAGTACAAACAGATGGAAGACTGCTGATGCAGACACAGACTACCTCCAAGTGAAGCAGCAGAACTAAACATTGAATTACTACTACATGTTACTGCTTTACTCACTGTGTATATCTGTCTTAACAAGCCACATGCTGATTGTAGTCTTAAATAGGGCTCAGAATGCGGATGTAACAGCATAGTAGGTGAGTATTCTCACACTTAAACTTTCAGCTTTTTCTGCAAGTAGAAAACATGTTCATCAGTATAATCCATGAAACAGTTATAACAAAGACTGTATAGCCAGAAGTGTGCCTGTAAACTTCAGTAGGGGACTGGGTGTTCAGGGTCAAAATAGATCCTGTATATTTAGACATGATGAGATCAAAGCCTTTCATCTAACTCTTTCAGCCTCCATAATAAGAAAAGATTATCTTACAGGAGTCAGCCTTGTACACTGAATTAGATAAAGGACAAAATACATTGTGTGCCTGTTTGATGTGCTGAGGTTCATTTACGGGAGAGAAATGCAGAAACCAGTATTTTAAAGGGTCCTATAGTGAGTATGTATGTACAATATAATACACTTTATAAAAAAAGGAATAGTCAAATCGAAGCAGCAGAACCAGAGGTGTTCCAACTTATAGACCCTTAAGGGTCAAGCTCAAGAAGTACCGGATCCTACATTTCTCATAATGCAACAAACAACATATTTCTGTTAGAGCTTCTCTGTCCCTGTCTTTCAAAGCCCACACCTTCAGTTTGAAACATATTTTTTCTATTATAAAGCTCTAGTTTCCAAGCCCAATCACTATGATATCCTCTGGATTAGTTCCTTAGATGTAAGGAAGCTCATAGTAACAGTATAGTTACATTGCTCATAGTAAGCATAAAAATAGCCTTAAAAGATATTGGTTAGTTTAGCTCACTGGAGCAATGTTAAAGTGGAGATGGACTGTCTTTAGAGTCATGGATTGTTGATTTGGAACTATTCATAGAATTATATTAATTAATAAATATAGTAGATGAGAAGCTTTTGATATTTAATCATGTTGGGGGGAAGAATTGAGCGAAATGAAACTCCAGGAGATCAGCAGAGTGAGGGTCAGGAAAATCAAATGAGTTAGCAAGCATAGGATGCATATTTCATCATTTGTCAGAATCAGATCATTTATGTCGGTGATCTCCAAAGCTTCCCATCCACCCCACAGAATATTAAAGAATTCAGAAAATGCGCAGATCTAATGTTACTCACCAGTGGAAGAGGCCCAGTCCAGCCTGACAGTGAACATTGATTATCTTACTAACCCCAGGAAACAAGCCAAAAACATTTAATTCATAATTCACCCATTCTACAGAATCGGATTATCATCCAATTCCATCATCTCTACTCCGTGGACCCACCATCTAACTGTGCAGCTCCAAGTTGAGAACCACTGATTTATGTCATCTATATCATTTATATCAGTCATAAATAATAGATTATCATTGTGTTTTCTCGCCAGATTTACTTGCAGCGCATGGATAAAATGGAATGATGAAACCACCACTGCAGATTGTGAGCTGGCCGTAGATCTGTGTGCCATGACATGCTCTGTGTGAACAGCCCAATTGGTTAACATGGGCACCGAAGGGAAGTGGTCAGTGCTTCTGCCTTTCTTTGGCGTCAGGGTGACTGGTGCCCATTTTAAAGTGTAGTTACACAATATTCCAATAGGACAGAGAAATAGCACAGAAAGAGAAAGCAAAAGTGAGCTGTTCATTCTCTGAATGCACCTCAAATAAACCTGGTTTAAAATCAGTCATTCTGAAGTCCACTACTAAGTGTACCTCTATTTCTTGCATAAGGTTACATTTTATATGATCAATGATCAAGGTAACTTAAAGCAGAAAAAATCAGTTAGGCGATTTTGTGGGAGGGTTGAATGAATCATCACCAGCCCTCATACCAATGGTCTGGAACATATATGTTGGATTTGACACAGAAAATGTTTCAGAACCCCTGCTAAAGTATTTGTGATCAGATACTGGAGCTGAACAAATTATATCTTCCATCTTCCTTGATGTGAACAAATTCAAGCTTTGAAATCTGACCTACTGCACAGGAGTTTTGCTAATGGCTTAAAGTAATCCCTCTCAGTCTATGTAACAGCTGCCTCCACCGGTACACTATGTTGTCCCTTGGGATGGGGGTTGCCCTCCTTGTATTATTATCCCAGAATTGGCCTCTCTGAAGTAAGCCAGTGATCCAGTGTGAACCAGCCGCTGCAGGGTGTTGGCATGTTGAAGGCTGTCCTGACACTGTCCTTCCATTGGTGTGTAAACTCAATTAGGGAAACTGCTCTCTGCTACACTGCATGGCTACGACTGTGACTTCACAGCGGGACAACCTGACTTTCTGTCAGTGTGTGGGTATGTGTGTGTGCTTGTCTAGAAAGGTGATAGAGTGGGCTGTTCACTAATCAGAGGGTCAGTGGTTCAATACCTGGCTCCTCCAGTTTGCATGTCGAAGTGTCCTTGGGCAGTGAACCCCAAATTGCATCACAGCATCACTTTACCGTCGCTTTGTGAATGGATGAAAATGGTAAGTGCTCTGAGTGGTTGGTAGACTAGAAAAGAGCTATATAAATGTAGTCCATTTGCCATTTAGTATGGACAAAAAATCCTGCCCCTTTAAGATATGACTTTGTGTTTTCAGTGTCACCCCACTCATTCTGTTCATACTGACCCTGAATAGAACTGCTCAAATTCTCTCACACAATGGGTGAGTCATCAGCTGTTGAAATAAATTGTAGGCAGCTAGAGAAGTACTCTTAGCCTAGTGCACCAAAGAGAGTGGCAAAAATTAACAAGCCAAACAGTTGCTTTCCTTGAACCTGCATAATAAAGTAATATTTTTGATGTTAAAATGGAAGCAAATGAGATGGTAGACTTGCGCTTGACCGAAGGGATCACACTCCTTCCATAGATAGTAGACTAGACTATAACTTTTTAAGATACCCACTTGATAATAATGTATTACACTTTTATTTATTTAACATTTACATTTACAGCACTTACATGGTTGAACCAAGAGTTAAACATTTCAGGACTGCAAGGGGGCAAATAAAATCAGGCAATTAAAATAATTATCCAACTGACTGCTGGTGACTGCTAATGCCTCAAATTCACACTGGACCTGGTCTTATCCAAAATTGTGACTTCTCGATTAAATTGATCCGTCTCTACTTCAAAGGAATACACTGGACAACAGCTTGGTCTAAATAAGAATTTATTAACCTTCCTTCTATTAACAGAGGATGAATGAAATTGTAAATGTACCCAGTCATGAGCAGGAAGTAAGATGGTTGTGCTGCCTTGGCAATTCCTGGAGACTCTCTTGGTTGGAACCACAGCAGTGGATGTACTATAAAAACAATACAGTGCATGTGGTAAAGAAAGAGCAAAGGTAGAGTTGGCTCCAGATGTGAAAAAAGAGCAGATCAAAGGAAAAAGAGGAAACAAGACTAACAATAAGCCTAAGAGTAAGCATACGGTGGCTTGCAAAAGTATTCATACCCGTTGAACTTTTCCTCATTTTGTCACGTTACAACCACAAACAGAAATATATTTTATTGGAATTTTATGTGAAAGACCAACACAAAGTGGAACACAATTGTGAAGAACAAAGAAAATTATACATGATTTTATTTATTTATTTATTTATTTATTAATTACAAAAGTATTCAGGCCCCCTGAGTCAGTATTTTGTGGATCCGCCTTTTGCTGCAAATAAAGCTGCAAGTCTTTTGGGGTATGTCTCTACCAGCTTTGCACGTCTAGAGACTGAAAATTTTGCCCATTCTTCTTTGCAAAACAGCTCAAGCTCAGTCAGATTAGATGGAGAGCGTTTGTGAACGGCAGTTTTCAGATCTTGCCACTGATTCTCGATTGGATTTAGGTCTGGACTTTGACTGGGCCATTCTAACACATGAATAGGTTTTGTTTTAAACCATTCCATTGTAGCCCTGGCTTTATGTTTAGGGTCGTTGTCCTGCTGGAAGTTGTGTTCAGAGTGATGTGCAGTGTTAGTTCTCCGCCACACAGAGTGTTTTGCATTTAGGCCAAAAAGTTGATTTTTGGTCTCCTCTGACCAGAGCACCTTCTTACACGTTTGCTGTGTCCAACTGCAAACAGGACTTCTTATAGTTTTCTTTTAACAATGGCTTTCTTTTTGCCACTCTTCCATAAAGGCCAGATTTGTGCAGAGCATGCCCAATAGTTGTCCTGTGGACAGACAAAATATGGAAAAGTTCAAGGGGTATGAATACTTTTGCAAGCCACTGTATGTAAGAGTGTGTGAGGGCAATTGTTCAAAAAGACATCTGCTGTTTTTGATCCACTCAGAATATGTGTTGTGGGTGTTACAGCCAATCAGGGGTATTCTCTCTTCTCTCTCATTGCAGCTGAAGAAGAGAACATAGCCTTTATAAAACCTTTCATTGTTTCATCTAGGGTTAACAATCAAAAATTGCATATCATGTTTCCACCATGACCCATTGAACACAAAGTAAAAGCAATATGAAAACTAACCCAACTGTTTAATAAATAAAAAAAAAGAACAGAAAAAGACACAATACACATGATGTTTTCCTGGCAGTTCATCATTCAAAACTTTCAGCATAATACACATGATTACTTAACCAAAGCGGAATGAATGCTTCCCAGCATTACTACCAGATGAGATTACGTAATTCTTTTCTTAATACTGGTAAAATACAATTATTAGATATTGCAGAGGACTAAACTATACATGACCAGTAGATAACAGTATGGTCACATGGTAGAACAACACTTACTATATGTAAACAAGTCTGCATGTTACTGTTACTGTTAGCCTACTTTGCCTCCACTCCACAAGAGGTGCTACAGGTAGTTCAGGCTTTGTACTTCCTCCCTGCACTTATAAATAGAGGTCTGGAGATGGACTTGCTCCGTTTGTTTCCAAACACTTGAGCTTGCACGGAGCTTTGAACTGTTTGAGTGTTTGCCATGTGTCTTTTCATCTACTTTCAATGTACGTAGCATTTCTTTCCTTATTTTGTTATCATGATATGTTAAGAAATTCTATCAAGGTTAATGATAATTTGCATTCTTTAACTTATTTGTTAAATGTGATTTATGAGTTTGACATTATTTGAATTCATGTTGTTTCACCATTTACTATAACCTGTTCTCTTTTGTTTTTAAGAACCATGACAATCATCATCGTCTTCATTATGTTAAGAAATAAATAGACATTGAATTAATTAAGAACTCCTGTTTCCTGGTGGTTTGTGTGGCTCCAGTTCAAACCCTTATCCATAATAGGAATCGTTTCCCTTTAATGGGATCCTACAGACCTTTGTGATCCCACCAGTTATTTTGATGTTACCTGGGGAGGCAACCAGTTAGTATCAATTAGAGATGAGGCCTTATTGCTCTTCCATTGTAGAATGAAACTCATTTTCATTTTGTGAACATTTTGATTACCATTTGCCTTGTTTCCTTTTGAGTCCTGTCTATCTCACCTCTGTTGCAAACCTTGTGCTAAAAGCTGGTCTTTTCTAAGGAGTGGATGACTCCTCCACTCTGTTTAATGTTGGTGTGATAATTTTGATGCCATCAAAGACAGCTCCTGAAACAAAGACCACTTTTAGCATAGAGCTCAAAAAATGATTTACTCTACTAGTCGACACAGAAGAGAACCAGTGCACAACATCTACACAGAGCTAAAACTGTCGTGGATATTGGATTCTTTCCAACAAGTATGCCATATCAACTTCACAAGGAGACAAGAAGTCAGTGTTGTGCTTGTTTCTGCTGCCCTGAAGTAAAAAATAAAGGATATATAAATGTAGCTATGTGGTGTTTGATTGCTCTACCCTGCTTTCTAGAGGAAAAAAATAGTTTTTAATATATTACTCCATTTTTTTAAAAAAGCTACAGGGAAATTAAGTAGTACAGACCCCAGTGGAGAATCAGTGTTATACTGTATGTTGTATCGTGTATATATGTAGTGTTAAATAGTATACAGTAGTAACGTGTAAACCATATGCTGCCATATGCCACACACACACACACACACACACACACACACACACACACACACAGAGTGTCTCTGTGTGTCTCTCCCTGGGGAGCCTTCTAAATGCCAGATGCCAGTTATTCCTATCCAGTCTCAGTGTGCAGCACAGTCACAGTCCCTGTTAGTCTGATAATCAGGCTTCCCCTTGGATTATTCTGGTCATTCAAATATCCAGCATGAGAATAGAATTAGAAAGTATTCCAATGTAACAATGTATGAACATTCAGCAGAGGGTTTGTTCATATTCGAGAGCAGATTTTCTCTCCTTTGAGTTGAGAAAAATAAATGGGGGTGGGGGGGGGCCTGTTTGGGGAGATGATTTCACAGCCCCTGTTTAGAAACACCAGGTCCAGGTTTTAGCTCACTAAATTAACCTGGGAGTGACTGACATCAGATTTATTACCCATGATCCTGCACCAAAGGGTCCAAGCGTGTGTGTGTGTGTGTGTGTGTGTGTATTATTTATGTTGTGGTGACATAAATGTGTTTACACAGTCACATTGTGGATTCTTGCCTTCCTTATGTGGACAAAAAGAATGTTAGGGGGAAGACTTGAGTTAAGTTTAGGATTAGGCAAGTATTGGTTATGGTTGTTTTCAGTTCTTACAGATTTGGTGCATGATCATGATCTGAATCTAGTGTTATTCCCATGCACTTTGCCTGGATACTGATTGATTGACACACTGTGTGTGTGTGTGTGTGTGTGTGTGTGTGTGTGTGTGTGTGTTATCAGTGCGCAGATAGTCAGCCCC
The DNA here is from genome assembly GCF_051107435.1 of Chaetodon auriga. Taxonomy (NCBI): domain Eukaryota; kingdom Metazoa; phylum Chordata; class Actinopteri; order Chaetodontiformes; family Chaetodontidae; genus Chaetodon; species Chaetodon auriga. The sequence goes on from NC_135074.1 coordinate 2,413,629, forward strand.
AGAGTGCAGTGTTCCTGCCAGAGTTCGCCCTCTCACCTCAGGGTAGCTTCATGGAGGATGCCACAGAAGATCACTTTCTAACCTACAGATACGACGACCAGGTCAGTGACACACTCTTAAGTGTTGCTGGACCAGTATGGGTTTCCAATTGGCGATGCTAACTTTTTGAACTGAAATGTCATCAGTTGCTGTTAATTGCTTCCATGTTGTTTCTTTACCTAAATGTTAGAATTTCATTTCCTAGTTTCCTGCTTCAAACTTTTTTTTGTCACAGAGAAAACATGTCCACTCCAGTGTTTATGATGCTGACAGAAGTTGACTTCTTGACATCTGTGAAGTGTTGAACAACTATTATAGTTGAAACATTTGGCAGATTTGTCTGTAAAAATTCCACAGATCTTATTCCAAGTGAAAAAAGACAAGTGTTTAATGTGAATTCCAGTAGACCAAATACAAAACAAACTGGATTGGTAAACATTTTAGTGCTGGAGACCACATGACCATGGAAATTATGATTATACTAGCCAATATAGAATTTCATTCATCCAGTGCAGGTACACATTTCACATAATGTGGAAGGCAACATGCAATCAAAAGCACTACATTAGCAAGTCTGAACATTGTTGGCTGTGTCCTTCTTTATCCAAATAATGTGATGCCATGACTCCTCTCATCCCACACTTTTTTTTAGCAGTCTTGTACACAGATACACTATGGAGCTAAAATAAGGACCTTAAATTTTGGCTTAAATTTTTGGAAAATAAAACCTGAACTGAAGGAAACATTAGCATTGAAACGCTTGTATTGGAAAATGAAACAAGTATTGGCACTCAAATTGAAACACAGATATTGAAGATGATTTTTTATGTAGAATTTTTTGTATTTTGATGTTATGCAATGTCTTCACTCAATGGCTGCTTTTTTTTGATACTGTCAGTTTTTTTGTGTATTTGGTGTGGAGAGGAGGGTTTTGAGAGGTGGAGCAAGGAGTGTATGATTAACAGATCAGCATATTAATGCAAATGTCACTCCCCTGAACCCGAGATCTGCTCTGAACCCTCTGACATGGCCACACACCTGGCATACAGCATTGTCTTCCATTACTTCATCTTATATTCCAAAACCACAAGAATGTGAAGTCTGTTTCACTGCACTGTTGTTTTTCCACGTAGAACTGGGCTGATGTTATGCTGGTTTGGCAGAGGTCTGCTGGAACAAGTACCAACCTGAGTTTATGTCAGTTATCAGAGCTAATGTTAGCTAGTGTCAGCTATCATCGCTAACGTCAGCTAATGGCAGCTATCATTGCTAATGTTTCAGGTGAACTCCTAAATGCAGCATCATTTTTAGATAGTATATTAAAGGTGGGAAATGATTTCTACAAGTCTTTCCTCATCCATTTAGGCTGCTCCAAGCACCCATAATGTAAGTGCATGAATAGACAGGCATCAAAATCCATACAACAGTCTCTGACATGGCCTCACATATACGGCTATGGCTTATCACTACATCTGTGGAGATAAGAAGTCCATAGAGGAAGGAACAAAAAAAGCTGAGAGAATTAAGCTCTGCTGTTCTCTACATGGCCCCCTGATAGCTTCTGGGCCCTGGTGCAGTGTTGTACTGTCGACATTTACAGTGACTGACACTTAAGATAACTGGTCTTGATGAGGGTCATTGTCTGACTAAGAGAAAAAAAAGCAAAAGCAAAATGTTTGTGATGGTGTGCAGCTTTTTACTGAAGTTACTTATTAAAGTTACTGATTTAAGTTAACTGCATTAACTTGAACAATATCACAAGTTCAACATTTTTAGTACAACCAGATGTCTGAGTGTGTAAGAACAGGAAGGGCACTTGGCCGTGTATTATTATCGTTATGGTTCCAGCAGTGAAGAACAGCCTCTTTGCTGCAATGCTAGCACTGGTGAAAGCCATCATTATCCAAAACACTGTACTGGCACAGGGCTTTTGAAATGAAACTGACAAAGCTGAGTTATTTTATTCACCCTGTCAGAGTGGGTTAAGTTTTGTGAGGTGCTGCAGTGTGTTTGTCAGCTGTTCTCATTTGTTGGCGCTTGAGTTTGGTGCTCTGCTCTGCTAACTGTGGTCTGTGGCCAATAGGGTATGCACAAGATGCTTCACCTTTGTCTTGCAGGCTAATTATTAAGTCATTAAATCTACAGTGTGCCTAAAAGCTTGCCTTTTTTCAAGATGTTTGTTCTGTCAACATAATGTTATTAACTTACATCTGTGAATCGATTCAGAATTGTGAAGGAGCTCAAAATTGTAAATGAATCAAAACTCATAGGTAAATTTTTCCTCTTGTGTGTTATTTTTCATGCATTTCTTATGATACAAAGAAAGTTCACATTTCTTACTCAAAACCCACAATGACATGATTGTAAGTACAGCGCTGCAAGGGATTGAATGAACAGATGAGTTCAGTGGCTCTGAGTTTATACTTGTTTGAGCTCACCACTGTTTTACAACATGCCACCAAAAGTTCTTTTGCTTTGTTAATGGCAGTGGTTTTCTTAGTTTTTGTCTTTATGTCTAGTACTTTATTCTTCATAGTATATGTGTAATGTGCTGGGATGTGGCTGTGCACAGTTTTCTCAGTGTTATTCGTTGTGAATTGATGTGATCTGTGCTTGATGTATCTGTGTCTCAAAGGAGCAGTTCAGAAGGCTTGCATAAGTGTGATCGCGCTGCGTTTATGGCACAGTGGTAATCCTGATTCATTTTGGTCGGCCAACTTGAGCCACACAGTCAAACACATACGCACACACACACATACACACACGCACCCAGACTTGTATTCCTTTGTAAGGACAGAGTGACATAATGCATTCCCCAGTCCTCACCCTCACCTAAACTGTCAAAACTAAATGCTAAACCCAAACCCTTACCCTTACCCTGACCTCAACCTAAACCTTGTTCTAACCTAACCTTTAAAACCAGGTCTTAACCTTCAAACAGCCCTTTGACGATTTGAGGACCTGCCATAATGTCCTGGCTACAAACTTGTACTTCCTGCAAGTACACACACACACACACACACACACACACACACACACTATACCTAACTTTACCTAACCCGTAACCCTATCATCAGTCTTTACCCTAAAATGTAATGATTTAAACTGTGGGGACCTCTATTATAGTAATGTGAGTCCCTACATGTGACTGTGTAAACAGATTTTTGTACCCACAACGTGAGTAATACATGGGCGCGCACACACACACTCCGTCTAGCATAATGAGGAGATGTCTCTGCATGACTTTGGACACACATCCACTATCAAGTTAAGAACTTTAGAGTATGTTGTGTTTTGACAACCTCACAGGTGGCAAATATTGTCCAAATGATCCCAGACAAAGCACTGAAACCTTGTTTGGAGAGATTCTACTGGGTTGAGTTGCCTGGAGTCCTCTGGCTGTTTGCCGTGCTGAGGGTTGTTGTTGTACTGCTGTGTACCAGAGCCTGGTATTGAGGCTGCACAAAGGTTGAGGATGACATTATGTGTCTGTGAGGAAATGTCTGAACAGAGCACAGTGCATGAAGCACTCCTTTTTACAGGGTTTTTACATTTAGAAAGGAATGAACTTCTTCTATAAATAACTTTCCAGAAGAGATGGACTCTATTGAAACATTTATCAGTGCTCTTCCTATTGCTTCATATGCCCTAAGTCCTCCAAGTCTGTGTCACTGCGCTATAAGGGCCTAGCTGACAGGGATACAGGCAAATTCTGGAGATCTTTTAGTACAATTACTTGTCTTAAGTGGAATGCTTCTTTCTATGGCATGTAAACATCTTGAACATTCTTTGTTGGTACAGAACTTGGTGGATGAGATGGTAAGAATTTAAGATGCAGCCACACACAGATGGTGGGAAATCTGAATATGTTAGGATCATGTATACTGGGATATGAGCTCTATGTGGTGTCCCTCCTCAGACTAGACAAGGAACAAGGCTGAAACAGTGGATGACCAGCCGTGGTTTGCTGCCAGCATTTCTGAGACAACCCACTCCTGCAGATTCACTCTCTGCAACATCAGATATGTCTGTTCCTCACCCAAGAGGCAGGCCAGGTTCTGATTCAGGCTCACACCAAGACTACAGCAACTTGCTCCAGGTTTACTGTGCCTGCATGTGCTACCCAACCTCTGCAGCTCATCCAGAATGCAGCAGCCTGACTGGTCTTCCACTCACCCAAGTCCTTCACTTCCAGGCTGAGGCTGAATTACTTCTGCTTAAATCTTGACAAGAAAGTTTCAAGAGGAGAGACAAAGCAAGAATTGTTTTTGCCTATCAAGCTTGTTTAGCTGCAGCTTCCAGACTGATACTAAAATATAATCACTCACTGGTGTTGTTCTTTCATAAGCAAGAGATATAAACAAAACCCTTTTTAGACTTCTAGTCTGACCTTTACTCCTCTGAATTCACCCCAGATATTTGTGACTATGACCTCTGTCTCCCTGTTGCTTACGAAAGAAAAGGACCTGCTTTTTTGTAGCAGCAGGAGACCAATCTTACTTCCAATATGGACCAAAAAATTTTAGCCAAAGTCCTTTTAAACCGTCTTTTATGAGTGGTTCAAGACCTGATATTGACTGATCAAACAAGCTTTAGGGAGGTATTCTTTCCTTTTCAAAACAACGTGACTTCTTGCCATAATTCATGCAGAAAGCTCTAAATCCTTCAGATCTGTCCTCTCTTGGATGCAGAAAAGGCCTTCTATTGGGCAGAGTGGTCCAACCTTTAAATTGTAAATTGTTAGGAAATGCTTCCTGACAAAATCTGACTAGACAATAACTTTCTATGGCGAACCAAATAAAGGTGCAACAAGAAAGTCTATCTCTAAAAGCTCAGATTGTTGGGTGAGTTGGCCCTTCCAAATGTTCTTAATTACAATTAAGCATGCAGTATTCAGACTCTTAATTGGTCCTAGAGAACAGTCATTTTTTGGTGCAAATGGATAGGTCTTCTTCCCAGCTGCCTCTGTATTCCATGGTATGTTCAGGCTTACTACTTGTCCCTGTTGTCAATTCCATGTCAACTGTTACACACGCTATAAAGATTTGGATGCAGTTCCGGAGGTATTTTGGTCATGTTATATGTCTTGTATTATGTCTCCTATGGGTCCCTGCATAAAGTGCATTACCCTATTGTTATTTTAATGGAATGCCTTGGGTTTTACATTGGGTTGTATGCCTTATTTTTCAAAAACTTGATGTAGATTGCAGATTAAAGATATAGGCACCTGCCTTCAGTTAGGAACCAATGCCGCTTGGTCACCAGGGTTCGGGTCTTGTCGGGGTGTAACAGACTTCAACAAGTTTTGACGCTATCATGCAGTGTACTGAAAGCACTTGATGGAAGCAAAAAGAAAAGGCTGTTATTGTCTAAAGTGGGAAGTTGACGGGGAAAACTGCTGCTTTAATGAAGAATGGACTGACAGGTACATATTCATTATTCCAACTTAAAGCTCAACCTGTATGCCTCATTTGAAATGAAATGATCACAGTTGCAAAATAATAGAATATTAGGCATCACCATTACACAAAGCACGCTACTTTCAAGGAGTCATACCCACAACAAACCATTTATTGACAATGAGGTATTTAAGGTGTGCATGGTCACTATTTTGGGGGTACTTGGCACTGACAAATTTATGGAAAGGATAATTGCCTCTGTTAAAAAATTGCCTTCTTCAGGTACCTCCCACCATGTCCGTGTCTTGGTGGAGCCTTGACAAAGCCTTGGAGCACTTCACTGATCTCAAGGATCCGGCTGTGGATTTTTTGAAGCAAAGTAAATCAAAAGAGCAGCTGATCACTTGCACATCATGCAAGACGGAGAAGACATGTTTTCCTGTTTTAGTGCACTCAATATACAACTACAGTGCAAATCCACAGTGGATATGGTGGAAAAGCTTGATGCCTTTGGGGAGAAACTTGATCTATTCCATGCAGATTTGTTATCAGGGAAGCTGCTGCACTTCAACGTAATGAAGACAGTGGGTGGGAGCAATGTCGCAGAGAATATAAGGAAATTCATCACACATTTAATGACTTTGACATTTCAAGGGATGTCATTGAAATTGTGCATGACACATTCATGATCAGCCAGGGTGGAGAAATCTCCCCTAATGTGTATAAGGTGATACTGTTGGATGACACACTGATTAAAAGCAAATTACTTGAAATCCAGGCCTCAGCCAAATGAAAGCTGGTCTCCATGGTGCTAAAAGCTTGAGCACTTTTTGTGTAAATACTTTGTTGTAAATACTCTAAAGTCTCAATAAAAGCCAGCTTTCAGAGAGTAGCTGATAATCAAATAGAAATGACTAATAGCATACAGTTGCTCTCAAAGTATGCAGGACGAGTGAATACAGTCCAATAAAGTAAAACCCGTAGAATGTGGGCACCCTGGTCATTCTAGCCTGTCCCTTTTTAGTATATGTAATGCAATGATTATTTATAGCATTTTCTTTTTAAAACGTATTTTGACGATAATCAATTATAAGAATTGTTGCTTATGAATTTTCTGTCGATTAACTCACTGATTGAATTACTTATATCAAACAAATGAACAAGGATACCCCCCAGTTGTTTCCCTTGACATGATATGCACCATGTTTTTTAGAAGTTTGCCAGTTATGCCTTCCTGATTTGCACACAACCTAATTAGTTTCTGCTAAATAACCCCGTAAAATGATGTAACGTTAAGAAAGGCAATATTAAAATAGTGACCTCCTTTTTTGTTCAAAACCATCTAACTCCAGACAGCAACATAGATGCAATCAGAGTCTCATTTGGAATAAACAAGTGCTTGCATTGTAAAGACTGCCTCACTCAAGTGTGTGTGTGCATGCCAGTGTGTGTGTCTGTTTTGTGTGTGTTGCACACCTTGTGATGTAATGTGAAGGTTCCTGGGTCCTCTTATTACCTGCCTCTGGCAAAACAGTCTCAGATACTGATTCATATTAAAAAAGCCAGTTAGTGCACAAAAACAAGTCAAATTACATTCTGCATGTCTACTGTCACAGCAAGGAGATGGAATTGACTCAGAGTTGGCTCAACTGCATCTCTGTGGGCTCACTTCATGATTTCTTAAGGTATGATTGGGCCAAGGTAATATAAATGCAATGGCAAGGAATGCTATGTGACCAGCTGTGTTGAAACACTCCAAAATGTTGAAATGTCAGGCTTTCACAGCTGTGACGGCATTTCCTTCCCAATGTCTGACAGAGATCTGAGCTACAAATAGAGACCATGACGCAGGTAGGAGACATGACAGCAAGGCAGCCACCAGCAGCTTTAGCTTAGGCTTTATTTCTGTCTCTCCCTGGATGTGACTTTTTTCACAAAGCTGCTTTCTCTATTCTTCTCTCTTTACATTTTTCATATTCTCTGCACTGTTCTTTCCTGGCTTTATGTCTTCTAACACTGTCTCTTGTCTGTATGTTTTATTACACTAGATGTTTTATTGCATACCAATAGGAATACACAGGAATAGAATGAAAAGTCTGTTGTGTGTAGTTCCAATGCCAATTTACAGGGAGATACAGCTAAAAACAAGGACAACATTTTTATTTAAGATTAAAGCAGCATTACTTTTGACCACTTGAGGGCAGCAGAACAAGCTGCAAACCCAATATTGACACATTATCAATACCTGAAGTTGTTATGGCTAATGCATTAGCAAAGAATTGTTTTGTTAGACATCTGGCAGACACAGACTAATATGATGTTGAATGTAAGTCCAGTATTCACTCTCCTTCAAGCTCTGTTCTGGTATCCACCAGTTAACAAAATAGTGAGAATTATCGGACTCATAAGCTGACTCTTAAGCATGTCCACCATCTAGTACAGACCTGGGCATTTTACGGCCCGCAGGCTACATCTGGCTCTTAGGGCATCCCTGTCCGGCCCCTGTGAGGTCAATCGTAAATTAGAACATAAATTAAAAAGTATTTAGGCTGTGCATGTAATACAACTGTGTTGCTTTTATTTTGAAAAGCGTGCCTTTTTAAAAAAAAATTTACGTAAGGACACTACACTACATCACTACAAGTGATGCTGGCCAGCTACCACTCAGAATGTCAGCTCACACCAATAAAAGAAAAGTTGATACTGAATGCCGCGTTTTCAACAAGACATGGACTGCTAAATATTTATGTACAGAAGTCAAAAATAAAGGCGTGTGCTTACTTTGTGGACCACAGGTGGCTGTGTTCAAGGATTACAGTTTGAATCACCACTACGTGACCAAACACGAGGAGAAATACAAGAAGTTGTCTGATCCAGAGAGCACAAGGGAGTCGAATGCTTTGCTAGCTAAGCTGCAAAATCAACAAGGACTTTTTACTAAACTTTGCACATCCAGAGATGAAGCAGTCAAGACAAGTTATGTCATATCCCACAAAATGGCTAGAAAAAATTAACTGTTTTTTGAAGAGAATGCAGACATTGTCAGACATTCAGCCAGATTTCAATGCACTTGTTCAAGCCCAAGACAGACTGGGTTTTTCCACTGAACAAGTGAAGTGAAGTGAAAAACATTAAAAACACATTTTGCTTTTTGTATAAAGTTGACCAACTGCTGATCATTAACATACTGCAAAACACCTTTTCAGTATTTGGGGCGATGAACATGTTAAAAATAAAATGAAACACTGATGTAATGATTGTTTTTGTTTTTACTGTTCATTACTTCTATAGAAGTATTTTCCTATTTGATCTACACCACAATTTCATATATTTATAGAAATATTTACAGAATATCCTCCTTCAGTTTACCAGTAGCAGCTAATCGAAATATATAATTTATTGCTTTTTACAATGGGAGAAAATTAATATTGAGCAGAATTAAGTTCAAGTTATTGTTGGTTCTGCCCTCCAACACAGCTCAGGTTAATCATGTGGCCGCTTGTAAAAATTAATTGCCCACCCCTGATCTAGTAGCTAACTCTATCTGCTGTTTGATGCTATGCAGGTAGTCTACAGTGGGTTTATGGGACCTTTTTCACTGAAAATGTCTGCAGGAAGTGAGGTTAATGAGAAAAGAGTTTGCAGGCCAGAAGATAAAAATTAGAGAGTCCAAAAAGCTGCATAGAGTTGATAGGAATGGGTTTTGATTGGCAGTTCCATTGTCAGTTTGGTTCCAACTTGGTAAAATACCCAGATTCATTAAGCTCTGTGGCCAAACAAATCCCTCTTTCTGAAACAACAGGCATCTGCAAACCTGATGGCGTATACAGTCGTGCTGATTCAGTGACACAGTCAAGTTCAAGAGTTCAAGAGCAGAGTGAGCAGTGAGGAGCTAACTCCTCACAGGGTTAATAACTAAATGACTAATCTGGTGAGACAATATGTGTTCAACACTCTACACGCTTTCAGCACAGTAGATTCTCTGTGGTTTTGATTTGATACTGTTCTCTCTATGCTGTTAACAGCAGTTAACTGTACCTTGTACTTATTTAATCATGGTCGCACATGAAGTTACTGGAAAATTGTACTTGTGGGAACCAGAGATTCTGAGATGCCACCACAAAAAGCAGTTATTATTGGTTTTTGGTTTTTGTCCAGTATTGAGGTTAGGTGGAACATTATCTCAGTAGAATATTTTTCTCTTTCCTCCTTCTTTTGATTTGTTTAGTACATCCTTGCCTGCAACACCATTGTTTTCTGTGGGGAACCTAGTTTTAAAGCACTTTTTGTTCTAATGTCATTTGTCTGCATTACCAGTCACAAATAGCCAGCGGGCATTTTTCTCTCTGTAAATACAAGGAGGGTGGAAAAATCTACATGTGTCCAAAGACAGTCCTGCTACAAGTTAATTGACTTTCTTACTCAAAGTGAAAACTTTCAAGTCGACTGAATCTCTGTACTTCACCTAGACTTCACACTAACACTCAGTCAAATAGGTGAACTATTAAATATCGTAGCTATCGCAGACCATCTAGTATTCGTCTCAGTAGTCTTAAAATTGTCGATGTTCACACAGTCAGTCTCTTTTCCTGTCACAGAATCCCTCCAGCTGAATCCATGTTTTTTTAATGTCAGATCATTGATTAATAAATATTTTTTGGTTAATGATCTCATAACTGAAATAATTTCCATTGATGTTTTTAGTTGAGACCTGGCTAACCAGTACTGCTGTTGTAACACTGACAGAGGCTTGTCCTCCAAATTCTAATTTTTATCAGTCAGTCAAACAAAACAAAAGTAGTATTATCTATTTCTGACCATCACTGTGTTTTGTTTTTTTTTTGTTTTGTTTTTTGAAGTGAAGGGGAAATTCACTCCCTGGATTAAATCTGAGGTTACAAGTCTTGGTGTTGTCCTAGATTCAGATCTAAGCTTCCAGTCCTGCATCAAGGTGATGAAAACTAAATTTTTCAACCTTTAAAACAACCTTTAAAACAAAGCTAAAGTATGTGCCAATTTAAAAATTAAAAAATGCTGAAAAACTGACTCACGCCTTTATTTCAAGATGACTTGATAACTATGACACACTATTGACTGGCCTCCTGAAAAACAAACAAACAAACAAAAAAACACAGAGAAACGTCAGCTCATTCAAAATTCTGCAGCTCGTCTATCAACCAGAACCAAGAGATAAGATAAGATGAGACTTTATTGATCCCACACCGGGGAAATGTAGTTGTTACAGCCAGTAAGTTACAAAAAGCAAACACAGTGGCAAGAAGAGGTCAAAATAAATATATAAAAGTATACAAGATACAGAATAGACAAACAACTATTATGTACATTTGTACAGAATATAAAAATATAATAAATGCCAAAGAGTCCCACTGCTATAAAAGAGTGCTGTTGCTAGTCTTATGAGAAAACTAACTACTGATATGACACGTATTGTATTGCACTTGAGAAACACCATTGCACGTGTAAAAAAAATACTATTTCAATTGGGAAATACTAGTTAATATACTAGGTATATGCACAATGTATAGAGTTTATAAAAATACAGTTGCCAATATGTATTATAAATAGTGTTATTGCACAGAGAGCACATTAGTCCAGTTTTAGCTGCACTGGCTTCCTGTAACTTTCAGAATATATTGTAAGGTCCTCTTCCTTGTATACAAAGCCCTTAATGGGCTAGGACCAAGATACATCGCTAGCTCCCTTGTTCACTATTTGCCTTCAAGAACACTGTGATCTTCTGTTGCTGGTTTATTGAAGGTTTCCAGCAACAGCTGAAAGAAAGTCAGGGTTATAGCCTTTGTCAATTACGCCTAAAGCTCTAAAACACAAAACCTACAGATATCATGGGAACCAGCTCGCTTACTCTTATTATTCAGTGGTTTTTTATCCATATTAGGCCATTCAGACTATGACAAATAATAAATACACTGACAAACCCATCAGTCCATGAATCAACAAATGTTGTTAACTATCAGTAACCGCTAATGAAATACAACAGGGCTGGGTGGTGGGAGGGTTGCTTGGCATGAGTGGATGTGTCCACAGCCAGCTGAGGCAAAGAGACAGACAAGCTATTTAGTGGATGTGTTGGAAGTGGCCTCCTAATGTCAGTTAATTGGAGGAGTGGGAAACCGTGGTTGTGGCGTAATGGCTCTTAGCTCTTGTGCTTATTTTTGATGTGACACATACTGGAGACAAAATACCTGACACTGTGGTCTGTGGTGAGAGTGTGTGTGTGTTTTTGTTTGTGTTTGCACGCCCATGTGTGGTCATACGTGCGTGTGTTTCATCTGCTTGCCATGCATTGCTCCTTAATTTAGCATATTAATTTATGATGATTAGATTATAACTCTGCACACACTTGAGTGCCAGTCCAGCCACACTGTTGGATTCTGTGATTTTTATCCTTAAAGGATAAAGTACTGAAAGTGAACTGATGTCCTCCAAAGCTGAGGAAATTGTTGACAAAAAAGTGACACAATGTCAATTATATGGAAGTGTTTTGGATATCTCAAAAGTAACCGTAAAGCACAGATTAAGATGGTTTCCAAAATCAGTCAGTGCCAACCAAGACATTCCACCCAACAAATCTTGACATCAGCTGAAAAGGTACCATCCCAGTGACCTCACCATTAGTTTTCCAAGTAAGCTAGTTTGTATTGCTTTAGCAGATAAAGCATGTTTGCAAAGTAAAATGTTTACATTTAGGCTCAATATATTCTGTTATCACAAAATATATTCTTATGCAAGACACACTTGTACAGTTAAATGTTTACATTATGTTATTCTGTTTTCCTTGTTAACTAATGAACCCTCTGGTTTCTTTCGACCTCACTCATTATCAGGATACTCTTCAAACTAGCAGCACTATCAAATTGTATATTGTGACAGATATTGATATTTATCAATATGGAAAAACATCTTGTGATCATATTTGTTGCCGTATCACCCAGCCCTATAGCTATCAATCATTAGCTATTTAAGATGTGTAGTTGCCATAGCTACAATGTAGCTGATGTTCACTTACTGTGAATGTAACGAAACCTTAGGACTACTTGTGCTTTTCACACAGGAGTCCACTGCATATAGATATTCTTCATTGTAAATAAAACATTAATGAAACTAAAGAGAGATTCAGTTATCTTCACCCTTACAGTAACACACATGAAGGAAGAGCATCTCCATTGTAAACCTTCTGCTCACTGCAATCTCTGCTTTCTCTCACAATGGATGAAATATTGTCAACAGGGTGCTCTGTTATCATGTGTATGAAACCATGTCAACACTATTACTGGGGACTATAAAAAGCAATTAAAGCACAATACAACCTGATCATGTATAATACATTAAGAATTGTTGGTTTGGGATGGGTGGAATCCCATGCTAATGTATAACACAAAACCTATGGTGCACATAGCTATGGCAGGACCACCATTCATCTTTTCCATCAAGTATAAATCTAGTTTTACTCTTTCTTATCAGGTTTTACCTGATGAAGGTCTGTGGACTGAAATGTTTTTCTTCAGTTAGGTTTTCTTGCAAGGAAAAGGATAGTGTGACTTGTACATGGACAAGAAAATAAGGTGTGCGTGAGCTTTCACAGTTAAAATTTAGCCTAAATGTTTCAAATCAGCCAGACTGTTGGTAAGATTAAGGAGCTGTGGTTTGAGTGCAGACAAAGGGCTGAATGAAAGGCAATAACATGCCCTCATAGCAAGGATGAGTGTGTGCTTGAAGATGTCGGCCCGTATTTAATAATTTTTTTCTATCCATTCATCACTAACAGATCCTTGAAAGCTTTTTCATCACAGTGGGTTAAGCACTGTTCAAATGGATAATTCCAAGTGTTCACTTGCACACACACATGCATGCCAAAGTTGAAGGTATTTTGGAAGTGTGTGCGATTTTTCTTGTGCTGCCATGCAACTGGCCATAAGCCAAGCGATTGATAACATGTAATCTCACTGAACTGTCCAACTGCGGGGTATTTCTAGACATTGACAAAGGCCCATTAAGAAGTGCTATTTGAACGCTGTGTCTGATTGCATCCTATTAGGCCTAAGGACCCTCTCTGCTCCACATTGTGACTGTTTCATTAATGCTGTTTATTCTGACATTAGCAGCAGCATTAGCAGCAGGGTTATTGATCATCAGCACAAACCTCACCCTCTCTCAACCATGATGCCATTGTCCCCAAAGTAACTGTGATTTAAGATCACAGTCACAGAGAGGATATGTGAGATGGCTTTAGACCAATATGTTCAGTCTATGGTAGTAATTTGTTAGCAAGACTGGAAATCAAAACACTCAACTTGCAGCCACTACAGCAGGGTGTTTCAAAGTCTAGACCTCGGCCTACATCAGACCCAGACTGTAACTCAATTTGGGGGCCGGGGGCCACATCAGTCCAACAGAATATTACTGAATTCAGAGAATATAAACATCAGACATTACTCACCAGTGGAAGAGGTCCAGTCCATCCTGACAGTGATAGTCAGTTGACTTGACAAAATCTGGCAATGAGGAAAACAGTCTGTAATTCATTCATTCAGTTCACCAGTTTCACCAAATTGGGTTATCCAATTATTATCCAACCCCATCCTCTCTACTCTGTGGACCCACTATCAAACCACTCAGCTCCCAGATTGGCCACTCCAGCAGGGCCAGACTAGGTAAATGCAGAGTTGGTGGAGAATCACTACCCTTGTCTGTTAGTTGCAAGAAGCTTTGTGGGCTTATTTCCATGGCCATCTGTTTAACAGTAGTTTTGTTTGAATGCAGAAATCACTGGAGTGTGTTGAAAAAGGCTTGAGAATTTTCAATTATTTTCAAGTTTGTGTCTGGCTTATAAAATCTTAGTGGACACTCGATCAGTAAATTTTATTTGATTCTCCAGAATATCCTTTATATGAAATTGTACCATACCATTGTCCCACTGCATTTGAGCAATCAGTTTTCTCTGTAACAGTCACAGATCAGTGGAATACTCTGCCTGATGATGTGAGGAGCTGCAGCTCTATCAGCACTTTCAAAGCCAACTTCAAAAGTCTGTTAAAAGCTGCTCAGCTCTGCACTCACTAATTCTGGTATTTTATTTTACTATCTTCATGAACTGCTTTTGGTTGACAAGAATACATTTGGGATGTGCTTTTGTGTGCAACTTTATGCTGCCTGTCTTGTGTTATTTTTTTGCCATTCTTTGTCATTGTGCTGTTTTTTGTTCTGACCTGCGAAGGGACTAAAGATGTGAATTATTGAAGCTATAATCTGGAAAGGGAGATCAAAAAAAATATGTTTAATCTGAACAGTGTCTCTTTTAAATAAATAAAATAAAATATTTCAGTGGCAGCCTAAGTTTACAACCTGAAAATGAGATGAGCTACACAAGACATAGTATACAGGCTGCTTACTTTACCACTGCACACCTTTTTTAGCGACAAGAAGCTCTATAGCTCACTCTGCTGGTTGGTCAGTTGGTTGGTCGACAGTTTTTGCCGTAATAGGCTGAAATTTGGCATGGACGTTGTGTGTGTGTGTGTGTGTGTGTGTGTGTGTGTGTGTGTGTGTGTGTGTGTATTTGTCTGTGTTGAGGCTCTAAGGGGGTGGTGTAGTGGGAGTGGCCTATCGCAAAAAGGCGCATAACTTTCCAGTGGATTCAAACAGCATGACCAGATTTTGTAGAAAGACACACACATACACACACACACACGCACACACACAGACAAACACACACCACTGTGCCACATCATGGTAAACATTATAAATGCTTAACATCAGCATGTTGGCACTATCAACGTGAGCATATGAGCATGCACACATTAGCCTAAGTTCAGCTGCTAACCTTCTCTTCTCATTCTTGGAAAGAAAGCAGATGAGCATATTTCACCAAATATTGAACTGTACCTTAAATAGGCAACAAATGTGGGTACAGAGAGAAGTCTGTCAAGAACCCAAGATTGATTTTCTCGTATGCAAGGCATTGATCTGGTGTTACAAGCGCTGCCTGGATGCTGAAATGATACTTGGCCCGTCTCTCTGTCGCTGTATCTAGCCTGACCCCCATCAGCTCAGCTGATAGTAAACATATTTCTCTACCTCGTTAACTTTGTGGTGGCTCATGTTTACTTAAAGTTCAGTGTTTGTTTTCCAGCATCAGCAGCCTCATACTGTTCCTCAGCAGCCTGTCATGCCGTGTATCCCTCATGCAGCATTCATGGCCACACTTCTTCAAAGAACAAACAATGGAAAAGCTGCATA
Organism: Chaetodon auriga; assembly: GCF_051107435.1. Taxonomy (NCBI): domain Eukaryota; kingdom Metazoa; phylum Chordata; class Actinopteri; order Chaetodontiformes; family Chaetodontidae; genus Chaetodon; species Chaetodon auriga. The sequence continues at coordinate 2,429,345 of NC_135074.1, forward strand.
GCCACAATACAACTGAACCTCAGTGTGTGCGCTGTGCATTCCCAAATACAGTTGTGGAGTTCAAATACTCCCCCTGCACTGTATGCTGTTGCTGTCATCACAGCCTTCACATTTTTCTTTCCGGTCTATTCAGCCAAGGTGTTTAATTCCTCTTTAACATCATAATCTGTACTGATAGTGTTCAACAGCAGCTCTGCTTCCCAGTCCTGACCCTTCACTGTGCTCATTTTGTTGGCAGATGTGTGTGTGTGATGTGTTGATTTCAGTACAATTAGCTATGCATTGTGTATTTTTTCCTAATCCTGGGCATGTAGCTCTAGTGACAGGAATTAGTAACCTGTCACATACAGAATCACATGCACACATGTCTTATTTCCTGGTGTGAGAGTCCCATAGGAGCACAGTATATACAAAGCAGGTAGTGTGTACAATGAGTGGCCTGTGAGTGAACAACAGGCCTGTATCAGTCTGTTGGGCACAGTTGTTCGACTACTGTAGCTGGGAATGGATTCAAACAGTGTTTAACGTATTCACCATCAGAGTTTCAGCAAAAATATTGTGTCTGAAGATCACTGTGGAGGATCCAACATGCATTCTGGCCCATTGTAATTCAGTTTTGGATTATTACATTGGTGATGAGCAGCAGGAGTGACTGAACTTGCCGTATAGTTTGAGTATTACAGTTGTTCTAGTATAAGCCACACCCAACCTCAACCTAAGGAAGCTCTAAGGAGGGCTGTCAGTTAGCTGGTGGTGAATGGATTCTGGGTATACCAGGATACCAGGTGGGAGGGTCTGCAGTCCACAGGTCCCCATTCCATCATCAACATCAGTATGGAGCAACCACACACCAATTCCTGACATGTTCAGAGGCTGTTCTAACATTTTAACAGCTTGGCTGTGGCTATCAAACTCTGAGCCACTGTGGAAAGGACAGGTGGCTGCTATTCCCCCTCCTATTGCCTATTTTTCATACATTGCTGATTCATTTTTTTCACTTGTGACTCACAGTCATGGAATCTGACTCATGACTCCTTGTGTGACTTATCATTTAAACAGCTCCATTTTTATTGTACCTCTCAGGCAAATATGATTATTTTTAGAATTTAGATTGTAAGGTTATCTTGCTGCTGCCTCTGAGCCTTTTATGTTGTCAAGAATTAAAGAGTGTATCTCACATAGGGCTGTGAGCCATCAACACAATGTAAACTCACTGATCTTACTTAACCCATATTTCAGTGACTCCTCGCTCAGCCTTGCTCAGAGAACAGTGCTGTTGCTGTGTGTGTGGGTTGATGAGGTTGAACAAGCTCAGCAAAGCATGAGGGTAAAAGAAGTAGTCCAGTCCGATTCTGAGTCTGGATGCCTTCTCGTTGCATTTAGCTTCCTCCACACCAGCAGTGCACACAGAACCTGGGGTACTTACAGAGGGTGTGTGTATGTGTTTGTATGAAGCTATCACTCCTCAAGAAATTCACTGGATTTATTCTTGTCAAAATAAAAGTGCAGACTCACAAGTGTCTCTGTCAGAGATTGAGGTTTGCCAAAAGGAGAATTGAGGCTTTCCTGTGAACTTTATGGCTCTGTCGAGATCTGTAAAAATAGGGGTGTTTTTAAAGCTTACTGACATATTGCATAGATCCAGTTATGCCTGCTTCGCTGCTTCATTCTAAGAAAAACAGGGGCAGAAATTACCTGCTACAAGGCCCAACAAAGAGATCTGACATGAGCAGAAATAGACCACACTGAAATGCCTCTCCTCATTTAAATCATGCCTTGCAAATAAATAAAAAAAAATCTATCTCAACAGCTATTTGGTCTTGTCTTTTTATGGCACTTTAGTGAAAACGGTGTCAGCGGTTCTGCCAGTGGTGAGTTCACTGCTCCTGTTTTTAATCAGTGTCTACTGGTTTCAAAAATGTTCTGTTATTTCCTTCTTGCCAGGGGAATGAGCTGAATTATCCATGTTCTATTTCCATCAAAACTGCACCTCCATTTGCTTCCAGTGCAGATGAATGACTTATAGAAAGTGTCACTCTCCACAATAAAAGTAATAAATAACAAAGAGACAATAAGACAGTCAAGCAAAATTTCCTTATATCCTCATTGCCAGATTTATTTAACAAAAATATCTGAAAATTGATAATGCGACATGGACATGGAGTGAAATTCCCTCATACCAATGGCATATAATTTTATTACACTAGTGTCAATATCTAGAGACAATGAAGCTTAAGGAATGAAGGATCTCAGACAATGAATAAGTAAAATTCACTCAAAACAGTGTCATTAACTATAAATAAGATTTTAATGCCCTATTTTCAAAAAGACAATAAGGGGTTAAGACAATGATTAAGTTCTAGCCAACCAGTGGCAGGTTGTGTTGTCTGTATTTTGGAAATAATGTAGCCAGTAAAGATTTGTATCTACTGATAATTAAGGCAATTAGGCCTTAAGACAATATGTATCAGAGGCAATAATGTAATTTGTGAAATTCCCTCATGCGAGTGTCAAAAAAGTGTCAATTAAGAGAAAAGTAAGAAATAAACTTTGTTTAACTATCAGTATCTCCAAAAAAGGCAATAATGTGCAAGGGATTCCAGGCAATCAGTGCAATTCCCTCATACCTGAGAAAGAGTTTTGTTTCATCAAAGTTTAAATATCACAATACAAACAGGACAATTATTTAGTTCTGCAGGAAAAAGTCAATTAAACGTCAATTAAATGACTTCTTAAACAGATCTATGCATTTGTGTAGCATTTGAAGAAAATCTTCCGCAGGACACATAATTGGAAGTATCATAGTAAAGCAGACAACAGACTCATTAGGTTTTTAACCCAAAGCAATTATTTAGCTTACATACATATGGGAGTGTGTCCCTCACATTCACAGTTAAAATTCGTTCAAGAAACAGTTTTGCAAAGTATGTTTACTTTCTTTCCAAGAGATCCATGAGCAGCTTGATGTCAGTCTCTTCTGTGTGTGTTTAGGATGAAGCTGGAATCAGTACATGGTCAGCATAATGGAGCATAAAGACTGGGAGCAGGGGGAAACCCCTGGCCTGGCTCTGTCCAAACTCCAATTAGACTCCTAGCAACACGGCTAAAGAATTACCTCTATGGTAATTCTTGTTTGTTGGAAAGTTGTAGTTCTTGAGGGAGCTGGGACTACTCCTTGGCAAGCACCAGCTGGATGCAGAGACTATGGTGGCATTGTATCTCTGCAGAGACAAGATCTGGCAACCTGTGCTATAATTGTCAGATGAATACACTTTTGTTGGTCAAGAAATAGTTCCGACACATAGCACTACACCACACAGTCATTTCACATTTTTGTTTACAGATTAAACAAATTATTTTTATTGTTATTCAGCGAGCTTGGTTGAAGAAGAAGAAGAAGAAGAAGAAGAAGAAGAAGAAGAAGAAGAAGAAGAAGACGACTCAGAGGGACAATCCCCTTTATTTGTCACACAACATACACACACACGCCATGCAAGTGGTGAAATTTGTCATCGCGTTTAACCCATCCTGGTTGTCCTTCCTCCGCGGCAGACCAGGAGCGGTGGGCTGCCATCCGACCGGCACCCGGGGACCCAGTGGTGGGTGGTGGTCTTCTTGCATGTTTTTAGTAGGGTTTTTTTTTAAGGAGGGATACCCCAGGTGAACACGGGGAGAACATGCAAACTCCACACAGAAAGGCCCCTTCCCTCGAACAGCAGGCACCAAAGGCATGGTGGAGGACACTCCCCTGGCGCCCACAGCAGGAATCAAACCCGGAAGCTTCTAGCTGTGAGGCGACAGTGTTACCACCGTGCCACCTTGTTCTGTGTTGAGCTATTCGGACTTTTAAAGCTTGATTAAGCCGTGACACCTTTTTCTCTTCCTGAAAGGACATTGGATTGTAATGTGGCTTTGTGGAAAGACACAGTTGTTAGAAAAAGCCAAAGTGAAACCAGAACTCCATCAAAACCACTTCTCCAAAACAAATGAACACAGACACCCTAACTACTGCTGGAAGACAAGTCCACGAGAGAGCGTTGGGCAGAGGAGTAGTGATGATAGAACTAGTTCTTCTAATGAAAATAAATAAACAACTCTGTTCAATGCCACAATCATATAAACACAAGTGAGATAGCGTCATGAACATACCTTTCAGTATTATCCAGCTACCCTACACTTACTGCTCACTGCCGTGGGTTTGTGCTACTGAGTTAGCTGCTGACAGTCTGTCGGCTCAGGGGGTGTGTACTGGAGTGCAATGCATCATTGACATTGCTAAACATATCATGGCTATTGTTAGTACTCACAGTTGCCAGTTCACTGTCACTTTCACAGTTCACTTTCACTTTCACAGTATTTCTGCCTAGCTTTGTGGAGAACTCTGGTCATGTGCAATGAGTGTAGGGGCAGACTGCATGTGGTTAGGCAGGTACACAGAGAGACAGGCAGGTAGGCCATCCAATCATTTCATTTGGCCTGAATGAAATGATTGGATGGGCTTGTTAATGCCTGCAACACCCACAGATTTTTTCTTTTTAATAATCAGAGCATTTGAACTTATTGACTGCTGTTGTCCATTGGTCTTTGACCATAATTGGTTGAAAATCACAGCCCAACAGAGGGAGGCCAGTCCATGGGCAAGGTGAGTTGAGTGGCCATGTTTAGCATGTCTGTAATAACAGCAGGACAGAGAGGAGCAAATGAGGAGGAATGTATACAGACAGAAGAGATTACAGCTAAAAAGTTGAAAAAATGAGAATGGATTTTATAGATATAAGACCAAACCAAGTTATGGTGACATAAGTACCCAAGATGCTAAGCTGGGATGAGCATCAGTAATGTTGTAGGTGGTAAAGGCGGGGCTAATCTTAACTACTTTATATTCATTGTTACTGTTATTTGTGAAAACACATCATATTTTATTAGTCGATATTTTGTATTAATAATCTGAATCTGCAAAGTAACTCGTAACTGCAGCTGTCATATTAATGTAGTGGAGTAAAAAGTACAATATCTCCCTCTTGAGTGTAGTTGAGTAGAGATATAACATAACATAGTAGCCTAACATGGAAATAAAATTGTACTTCACAAAGTGCCTGACCAAATATACTTAGTTACATTAAACTGGTTACTAATGCTGGTCGAAGAGTGTGATGTGGGGACTGTCTCTGTATTTCTGCAGCATTCCCTCATCAGAGTTCCCTGAGTCTTGTTGGTGAAGAGAGTGCAGAGCATACTTAGCTTGAGCAGACACAATAGTTACCCTGGTATATTTCATGCCGTCCAGTTCCTCAGAGTGTTTCATATCACTGGCCTGATGCTAACTGAAGGTGGCCATGTCCATAATTATGCATAACTTTAAGCCTTGATATAATTTAAATGAGTGAGTTATTTAAAAATTGACCCCCGCACCGTTGTTATGAATGTGGAAATTAACTACAGATACCAAAAGCATTTTTTGTGCCAGGCTATAAACATGTTTCTGCTTGGTTCTTGAGAAGGAAAGCACTGTCACAAATGTTTTCCACAAGGCAATAGTATAATCGTATCAGCATCAGGTATCAAGTTTAAAACCCTCTTTTCTTCTTCTTTGCTCTCCTCCGTTCCCTCTTGACCCCAGGTCGGGGTACCAGTCATTTAGCATCCCACCCAGTTTTACGCAGATTCAATTAAACAGGCCAATGAATGCAACAGCCCCCCTGCAACGCACAGCCTGTTAGTCAGTCAGTAACCTTTATTACAGGAGGTGGGAGGAGAGAGGGTAAAATGGATTAGCACTGAGTTTGGAACAAAAAAGAGCCTTGCATAGATTTTATGCTGCATTACCTCCTCCTGGGAAAAGACACTTGGGCTTTTGGGTTCCATAGAGCTCAGAGTACACCTGCTTTGTCTCAATGCCTCCAAGTGCCCAAATCTCTGTTCAAGCTGCCTCATCCAGCAAGTCACACAAAAACACATGATCAGAATCAGAATAATTAGGACAAGTTGTTTGGAAAAAAAAAGAGTAAAGGGAGGAAGAAAAGAAAAAGAGGCTGATAGTCTTTTGACGTTTTCCTGTGTTTGGATGTCAGATGTCTACCTGTAGTTTATATTCTACTTCTAGCTCCCTGATTTGAATTTGGCAAAGCAATTCTGCTGATCTGCTCATGTGACTGTATTTCATTTTCTCCTGAGACTCTGCTACCCAGTGCATTAGATTGATTAAAGCAGTAAATACAATTTTAGTGGGGCACAGCAGGCCAAGGCATGAAGAGATCAAGTCCCAAATGAAATATTCACCGACTGAAAAGAAGGGAACAGCTACAAAAACAGAATGATAACTGTCTCAAAAGAAATATTTACATTTTACTGTTATCATAGTCGCTAGGTGAGATGAGGCTGTTGATCTCTCGCTGTGACAGCAATGGATCGTGGCATGGCATCACTTGGAATGATAATAGTTGCATGTGTTTTGCATCTTTATATCGTTTTAAAGGGGCAAACCAACAACTTAGTTTTGCTTCTCCATAAAGATGGAGGGGTTGTGATTAAAGCTCAAAACAAACAGCACAACAACAGACAAAGTGACTACCGTATTTTCCAGACTATGAGTCGCACTATTTTTCATAGTTTGGCTGGTCCTACAACTTATAGTCAGGCGAGGTCACAGTTTACGGATTACCGTCTACAGCTGTGGGAGGGTGCTCTAGGCTTGTGGCAACAATATACTGCACCTGTACCACTCCTGCACCACAAATTACCTGAAAAAAAAAAACAACTGAGAAAGACTGAACACAAACAAAATGCCCCCAAAAAGAACATCCTATACTGCAGGTTACAAACTGCAGGTAGTAAAATATGCAGCCGAAAACGGTAATCATGCAGCAGAATGAAAGTTTGGAGTGAGTGAGAAACTTGTGAGGGACTGGCGAAAAGCAGAGGTTTCTCTTACTGCAATGACAAAAACAATGAAAGCTAATCGTGGGCTTAAAGCACGATGGCCAGAGCTTGAGAAACGAGTCCACAGAAGGGTGCTTGGAGAGGCTTGTCAATGGTGCAGTTACATCTCCACGCCCAGGCAGTTGCCAAGGAGATGAATTTAAATGACTTTGCAGGCAGGCCTTCTTGGTGTTACCGCTTCATGCAACGCAACTGCCTCTCCATCAGCGCACGGACATCGGTGTGTCAGAAACTGCCAGCAGACTTCCAGTCTAAGGTTGACAGTTTCTGTGAGTTCGTTGAAAAGCAGGTAACTGAACACGTGTCACCTGATCATATTATCAACATGGACGAGGTCCCCCTCACGTTTGACATCCCCATGGGCCGAAGTGTCGTAGAGAAAGGGCAGAAAAGTGTGAATATAATGACAACTGGGCATGAGAAATCACACTTCACAGTGGTGCTGGCATGTTGTGGAGATGGATCGAAATTGCCACGGATGGTCATTTTCAAATGGAAAACCATGCCAAAACACAAATCCCTCCCCTCCAAAGTTGTCGTGGCCGTGAATGAGAAAAGGTGGATGAATCAAGAAATGATGAACCTTTGGCTTACGAAGTGCTACACTGAGCGTCCTGATGGCTTCTTTAAAACACGCAAAGCCCTGCTTGTGATGGACAGTATGCGAGTGCACATAACGCTACAATTCAGAAAGAAAATAAAAGCTTGCAACTCCATACCTGCCATCATCCCTGGAGGCTTAACCAAAGTACTCCAGCCACTCGACATCTCTGTGAACCAGAGCTTTAAGGCAGCCTTGCATCGCCTGTGGGAGGAGTGGGTGGTGGATGGAGAGCACAGCTTCACGGCAACGGGGAGGATGCGCCATGCAACTTTCCAGCAAGTCCTTGGATGGATTGACAAAGCATGGACTTCAGTGACAACCGAAACCATCCTGTCGGGTTTCAGAAAGAATAACTGGAACTGATGCTGAGTCTGACGACATCCTTGCAGAAGAGGAGATGGCACTTCATCTTCCTCCGGAGTTGGCGGAGTTGTTCAGGAGCGACACCGAGGATGAAGAATTCAATGGATTCAGTGACGTGGAATGAGATCAGGAGCTTGGTGAGCTTGGCTCTGATGTAATAAATGACACACCAACACGTCACTAATTCCTCTACCTGTTCCACTGTTATAAAAAATAGTGGCGCAACTTGGTGGGCGTTATCCCAGTAATTTATTATTAATCTAATTTAATTTCATTATTCATCATTTATTATTAAATTTTATTAATAGTATTTACAAATACAAGGTGTGCCGTGTGAGCGTGTTAACGTGTTGAAATGCGTGTGTCTCAAGCCCAATGCGTGAGACTTGAGAGCCCTGGGCTTTCCTCTTTATGAAGCGTTTCCTTTTTTTTTACTGACGCGACTTATAGTCCGGAAAATACAGTACAGCCATGCTATGCTATGAAGCTATGATTGTAGAGTGGTGCTTGAAGTTAAATGCTAGCATCAGCATGCTAACATGTTCACAATGATAATGTCGATATGCTGATCTTTAGCAGGTAATATTTAACGCTGTTGTCATCTTGATGAACATTTGGTCTGGATATCTGTATCTTGGAGAGGTGGGGTGATTCTAACACCAACTGCACTGCTCGTTGATTTTAGTTCTCTTCAGTACCTGTGGGTTATTTTTCACTCTCACCTCAGTAACACTACAGCTGCAGTTAGCGTCTATTTTTTGGCAAGGTCATTGATCCTCCTGTACTTCAAATGGATCATTGAGGTTTTTTCCACATGATGAGCTGCTTATCTGAATTGAGGATATAGTGTGACAAACAACAGGTTTTTGTTCTGATATTCTGTGTCTCTGGGGCTCTGCTTTGAATTCTGTTGTTCATCCTTAAACCAATGATATCTTTGGCTGTGAGTGAAGCTCCACCAGCTGACGAGGATAGTGAAGCAGAGTTGCCTTGTGCTGGGGACAGCTGGTGGCACCTGCAGTAAATGTCCTTTGACAGAAACTGAAATGTTGCTAGAGTAGCAGAGTAATGTAGAGAGTAGCAGCGAGCAAAAGATTTGTGGGATGGTGGCTCACTATCAGGGCAAAGTAGGTCAGTCTGCTGTTGGCATGCCGCCCAGAATGCAAGACAGAACAAAAGTATTTAATGGATGTGAATTTGCTTTTTGTTGGAACAGCTGATTACAGCACAGCCAGGTAATAAGTTTGGCCATTTACTAAAACTGGACAGAATTTAGTACTGATCATCTCAAAGGAGAAAAGCCACAAGTGAATTTATTCAAGGAAAAACAAAACCAATATGTACACATACAGTCCTTAAGTAAATGTTCTTATTACATGTTAATTAATTCAGTGTTTTTCTTGATGAACACGGCTGACCATCAGAGAACTCACTCAGCACTGTTTCATCAGCAGAGTTATGTCAGAGTTCAACACTGTATCATTCTGAGTATGAATCAAGCTTTATTTTTTTTAATCACAGCACTCTTCTTAGAGGCAAGCATACAAACTCAACCAACATACTTCAAGCAGAGAACACAAATAATGTGGCCTCCCTCTTGTGATGCCTGAGCTCTTAGAAAACGGTGGAGTCAATGAAATTGCTTCAAATGCATAGTGTAGGGTAGACAAAGCTCAGACTTTTGGGATATTATTCCCATCTTTCTTCAGAGAAACATGGTGATGAAAGCTGGATCATATTAACGATGTTTCTCCTTAATCCTGCCCATCTAATTGCCGCAGCTTTGTGTTTGGCCCAGAAATCACTGATATGAATAGCATTATACTGGAACTACATACATATTTACAATGTAGGACAGCTTCAGTTGAATTTTAAGCTGCACTGCGGCAAACTTTGCTGAAGATGAAGTTACTCTGCTCTTCTGGTTGTTGTCTCCTCCGAGCTGGTTTGGCTTCTTTTTCAGGGCAGAGAGAAATGTGCTCAAAGCTGCTGTGCTCATTGTCTTCTTTCTGTCACTTGCCCTCTATTGAAAAGCTAACACACCGTCACACGCTTCATATCGGAAACATCCCCCTTTATTTGTCACTGTCTTGTTCTACAGTGGCTCATCCAGATGGTTGAGGACTAATTGAGTCTCTGTTCAATCCCTGCTTGGCCCTTTACCCAAGTGTCAAAGTGACTTTGGGGGGATGAGTGTTTGTGGGTTTATTTGTTGGCTGTTCTAAACCCTCACTCTCTCACTCTCATGTGCACACAAATACACATATCTAATCTATATGCAAGGAGAGCAGAGACTGCAGGCTGTGAAGAGGTTATTCAACTTCATAGGAAGACCATGGGGATAAGAATAACCCTTACCATGGTTAAATGTCACGCTGAGTGTGTGTGTGTCTGTGTGTGTGTGTGTGTGTGTGTGTGTGTGTGTGTGAAATAACTTCATTTGCTGGATGCTTTTAGATAAAAGAGCCAGGGGCCACAGCTGCTTCCCCTCTGGTCCTTCTGGGGTGCCTCTGGCTGCTTTTAATAAACACTCCAACACTTTCTATTCAGCAACACGACAAATACACACACTCATTCACACACAGTCAGCTACACTTGAATGAAGAGTACACACATGCACTCTTCATTCAAATGTAGTTGATTGTTTTCAGATTTTATTTTTGGAAATAACATATGGGAATTTATGGTTGTCTACTGTATTTTTTTTAAGTGAAATCGCATTCAGCTGGTCAAATTGACCAAGAAGAAAAAATTAATAAATATACAGTTGTACTTTATATGAAGTACATTAGACTGACATGACACCGTCGAAGTTGAAGAGTGGCAGCTAGTTACAGCAGCTCCGACCATTTTTCTTTGTCTAGTGTGTTTATGTGCTTTTCTCATGTTTCTTCTGTCACTATCGGTCTATTGTACGTATGTATGGATGTACAACTGGTGAGACTAGTGATTTGTTTTCTGCTCTTTCTTGGATAACTTAAAACAACATCGGGAGATCACTTCAGCTCCACTGTTTACTCCATTGTTTACACACAACAGCTGATTGCACTCTGCAACACGAAGGTACTCCCAGTGGAAAGACTGGAGATCCCCTCAGAAGTAAGGAGGAGGAGGGGATGAAGAGCTGAGGCGAAGTGCCATGAGAACAAAAGATGGTATAAACCATCCATGCCATGTCTTATTATGGTAAATATGAGATCTCTCCTTAAGAAGATGGAAGAGCAAACAGCTCTAACCAGACTGCACCTCTCCCCACCTTCACCCTGTAAGTTCAATGCCACACCAGAGACACCAGAACACTGGACTTACTGTATGCAAACACTAAGGATGTTTGCAGTTCTTCAACCCTCCCCTGCTTTGACACCACTGACCAGGAAGTGTTGTGCAGTTCACACTGGAATTACACACTACAACAACTTCTGTGTGTGAAACACTGTGCCTTCCAGTAAGGTACAGTGTTTCCCAAATAACAAACCCTGGATGTCCCTGGAACTGAAAGCCCTATTGAATGGGATAAAGATGGTCTTTCGATCAGGGGATGAAAATGAGCTGAGGATGGTGCAGAGGGAGATGAAAAAGGAGATAAGGAGAGGCATAGACAGCTACAAGATTGAGGCGGACGAGTATCTGCAGGGGAACAACTACAGAGAGGTTTGGAGAGGCCTGAAAACCATCTCAGTCTACAGCAGTGACGGAGGGGTCCTGAATCTGGAGACCGAGAAGGTTTTCAATAGATTTGATTCTACCCCTGATGACCTTGGAGAGGATCATACTGAACCACCTCCATCACCTGGTGAGCAGTGTTTTTTGACTTCTGCAGCGCTTTCGACACAATCCAACCATCACTGCTCAGGGAGACACTGGAAGGAGCTGGAGTAGGCTGCCACCTGCCTGCATGGACCATCGACTACCTTACCAACAAGACCAGAGTATGTGAGGCCTCGTGACTGTGTGTCTTATGTGGTGGTTTGCAGCACAGGGTCTCCATATGGAACAGTGCTCTATCCTTTCCTCTTCACATGGTACACATGGCACTTCAGACACAACATTGACAGCTGTCACAATGTTCTCCGACGATACAGTCATTGTTGGTATGTATCACAGAAACAAACTGGAATACAGGGAGGTCATCTCCAACTTTGTCAACTGGTGTGGACTGAACCACCTGCGCATAAATGCCAGCAAGTCAAAGGAGATGGTGATAGATTACACCAGTGAACATCCAGGGTCTTGACATTGAGATTCTGAATGAGTACAAATACCTGGGTGTCCACCTCAAGCACAAACTGTACTTGACAGACAACACAAATGTCCTGTACAGGAAGTGGCAAAGTCCCCACCTGCTGAGAAGACAGTGGTCCTTTGGAGTTTGTAGGACACTGATAAAAACTTTTTATGATACTGTGGTGGTATCTGCAGTTTTCAACGCAGCAGTCTGCTGGTGTGGAAGCTCTAAGAGGGACAGAAAAAAGTAAGCAAACTGGTCAGGAGAGCCAGTTCTGTCCTGGACTGCTCTCTGGATACCATCGAGGAGGCTTGTGAGAGGAGGATGTTAGCCAAGCTGACATCGATCTTGGACAATCCATCCCACCCTCTGCATGAGACGGTAAGCAGCTCCTTCAGTAACAGACTGCTGCATCCGCTGTGTAAGAAAGGACACTACCGCGGGTCCTTCATTCCTGCAACTGTCAGACTGTTTAACTCCAGCATCATTCAATGTAGCATTGTGTTGATGTTGATGTTTCCCATTTCAACATCACAAACCTACTGTTTTTGCACTACTGTTGCTTATGCTGATATATGGTCATATCCATTACATCTTGTGCATTTTGTTTGACTGTGTTTGACTGTGTTTGACTATTTTTTCAACTGTACAATAGTACAAACACTGATTTTAATATTTGACTTGTGCAATTCAGTGTTCAATTCTGTTCTTTTTCTGTACATAATGTACATATATAGTTGATTTTTTTTTAATATTTTTTTAATCCTGTATCCTTTTTATCTTGATCCTTCCATGCCACTGCTTTTGCCTACCTTTTAACACTTTCTGAGTGTGATCTTATCTTAGCTATGACATGACACCTGCATGAACAGGAAGTCTTTCAGAATGTTTATCATGTTGCCATTAAGTGTCATTTGGTCAGATTTGCCAGGATTAGCGTTAATTGACCAAATGATACTTTATCAACAATCATAAACATTCCAACAAACAACGACAACCTTCCTCTGTGTCAGCCACACACGCCTGGCAGAGATCTCACTCTAGTGAGTGTACTCTTCTAGTTTGTTTTGCTGCTACAGGCTTTTCTGTATAGTTGAGGTTGCACAACAGCTTGCACTGCAGTTTGTGAAAAACAGCAAACTGTCCAGTTGTATGGAAATCCACTTCATCATGAGCTCTGATCATGGTTGCTCATAGCATGGCTGTGTAGGTGTTCCAAACATATTAAAATCATCCATTATATTTTATCCATATTTATAGCAGAGGCAGCACCACAATGCCATGCTTGGGGAGACAAAAATCCATTGGTTGAGCATAACAGGTTTCGCAAGGTGGTGGGTGTTTGGCACCTGTGATCTCGGCTTATGTGGGTACTGCAGTGCAAGGTGCAAAAGAGGTGGGTTAGGTGGAATACAGATGAGCTTATGTGGTGATTGATACATACACTCCTGTCACATCACTGGTCTCATTGCAGATGTCACTGCATTCTGACATCTCACCCTAGAAGAAGTTTTTCATACAGTATAAAGCAGCTGGAGACAACAGATACTATAAAAATCACTTACATTCATTTATAGATTATTTATATTTTAAGCATTATGCCATTATTTCTGCAGTTTTTTCCTTTCTGGTTTTTAAGTTTCATTCTCCACTGTCAAATTGCCACTGTTACTTTTCATTTTAAATACAAGTTTTATATTCCTCATGAATTTAACAATGTTCACTTCATCCACTGCATATGTGAGTTATTCTGAAACCCACTCACAGTTGCACCACCTCTGCTGTTTCTTGGCGGGTTTTAGCCACATTAGGAGCACATCTCGAAGTATGACAATGACAGTCTGTTGGTCCAGACTGTAATATTGACTACTGAATGAATTGTGATGAAGCCAGTGACTTTCTTGATCCCCTGACTTTCTTTATAGTATCTAGTGCCAACAGCAAGTCAAAGGTTTCCCTTTCCCAGATAATGAATCCTAGGGATTTTGGTGATCCTCTACTCACCCAGTGCCGCCATGAGGTTGATATTTTTGGTTCTGACTTACACTCAACAGTTGTCCTGCACCCCAGGCTGTTTCTCTATAAAACGAAGACCATGATGTTAACCCAAACCGTGCTGTGAGTGCCTAAAAACAACCATAAAAAGATTTAATAATGCTGTCCTTACTACAAGCTGCTATTATGTTGCCAGATCAAATATTTTGATGGAAAACAAATAAAATGTATTGTATTGAAAAAGACACACAGATGTACATAATAATACAATTATTATTATTATTATTATTATTATTATTATTATTATTATTATTATTATTATTATTATTATAAAACCTTTATTTAACCACTGAGATACCATGGCCTATACATGCAAAAATTAAAAACATGTGCATGTATATTCTTTTTGTTTTATAGAAAAAGAATATACATGCACAACATTCACTATGCAAGGTCATACAGTAATATTCCACACACCAACATGCAATCACCAAGAGGAAGAAAGTCTCCTCGTGTGTTTGTCACTTTCATCAGTCCAAGAAGGGATCTGAGCTCAGTGTCATCTGGTGGGTGCTGAGACACTGTGTGATGGAGATGAATGAGGTGGTTTTTGTGGGCAGCAGGAGGAGAAAGCGGACTGATATGACTCTGGGTTTGATTCATTCTGTGACATGCAGTGAGGAAGGCTGTCTATCTTCTGTGCAGATGTGTCCCCTGACATCCTGCAGGACTGTCCCCTGGTTTGTGGTTGTAATACTGCTGGAATTGGCCAAGGATTTGATTAGCTAGATTTAACTGCCATTTTAATGCTTCTTTGGATGGTTTGTTGTGTGAAAGTGCTCATGTGTTGTTACTGTGACTCACACAATGACGCAGAATTAAAATGTGTCTCATCTATTTTTTCAGCACATGAACAATTCTAATTCCTACAAAATCCTACATCAAGAATTACAGCAGTTCATTTTGGGATGACATAATACTCTAACAGTTATTATATATGAACTGTTTGCTTGGTTTACCCAACACACTGGTAACTGAGTGTATCTATCTCTGTGCAGCAGTTATGGGTAAACTGTCTTTATATAAACATGAAAACGTGACACATATGAGAGTATTTTATCCCACACTGCTGAGTCTCACATCAGTATGAAGCATCTAAAGTATTACTGCAAGGTTTGATTAAATATCTAAAGTTATACAAAAGTATGTTTTGTTTGTATGTATGGCTATGCAGTCTTTCCACCAGGGAGCTCCACCTGGATCTGATTCTGATTACTCTCCCTGTCCACCTGACCTGGCCACTCCGCCACCCTTTCCAGACACCATGGCTACCCACTGTTGTGTTTACCATGGGACACTCTGAGGACAGGAGGACTTCTGATCTGCCACACAGCAACCCAATGAGTTTTTTAGTAGAAGTAGGTTGGTTGACTCAGGGAGTGCAGACCTCCCTCTCACCTATCTGTTCAGTTTATTTGTTGTCTGCTTTTACGGTGGATCATATGGTGATGATCCAATGTTGGCAAATGTTAACAAAGAAATGCAATACACAGTGGGGGAGAGCAAACAGTATTAAGTCCTGCCCAGAGGTTTCAATAGTTTTAATTTTGTTGACCTTTCTCAAAATAACAGGCTTATAGTGAATTAACAGATATATTTTCTAATCATTAGATTTTGCAGTAATCGTTTCAGTTCTTTTAATTGTGCTAATTTATAACTCACTCAACATTTTAGTGAGAAACACTGTGCCTTTTCAACAGCAGCAGGTGGCTCTTTTCACTGAAAAGCTCTGATAAAGCCACTGTACAAAACCTGTCCAGCACCAAGCAACAGAAACACAAAGTTACAGACTAACATTTAGCTGGTGAACATAGTGGAACATTTAGCAGTTTGAACAGACAAACCTTGTTCTCAGGAGTTGATGATCAAAAGTGAATATTAAACTTGTATTCATCATGATGTTAGACAAGCTGTTAAATAGACAAGTGTAAGCTATCATGTTCACCCCTGCAATGTTATAAGGTCAATATGTCAGTGTTGTGGTTACGTGTTCTGCTGCCCACAAGTTGCCAAATAAATAAATAAATAAATAAATAAATAAAATAAAATAAAATAAAATAAAATAAAATAAAATACTGCTTTAAGTTGAGCTTTGAGTGCAAGATGTAAACTTGGATGTAATGAAGTACTTTACTGAGTTAATTCTTGACCTTGGAAAAAACAGCTGATCTCTCCACAGTGTCCATTAGTAGCTGTTCTGTGTTCCATTGGATCACAAGATCATGTCATCTTTTTTTTAATGCAGTTTTATTTTCCTGTATTGTCATAATTATCTCTGTCACTGTTTTCCTGAGGGTTGCAATCCGATGAGACAGGAAAACCCTGGTAAAACCTGCTGCTAGTGCTTTCAGGGAGTGCAACAAAAATGAATATGATACAAAGAATTGTATTATGTATATAATTATCAAAGAAGCTTACCTCTTCTCTTGTGCCTATAGAAGATATGATATTTTACCACTTTATTTTGAAGTTGGACAGTATGGAAGAAGAAAAGTGGATTTGTTCAATGTGTCATCTCACTGTTATAGAAAATGAGCAGGGAGTCATGGTGGAGTAGAGGTTAAGACACATGCAATGCTGCAACCTCCCCAGTAGGGTTCCATCAGGGAACCACCGCTTCACTTTACCTGAATAAGGGGCAAATACATGGCACTTGAAACAAGTAGAAGTACAGTAGGCTACATATTTTATTGCAGCTGTGGCTCAGGCAGTAGAGTGTTCATTAACTAGGTCAGTGGATCCATCCCCGGCTCCCCCATTCTGCATGTCGTAGTGTCCCTGGGCGAGGTACTGAGCCCCAAATTGCTTTGTGTGAATTGGTGAATGTAACTCGTGTTCTAAGTGCTTTGAATGGTTGATTGAATATAAGAGCGCTATATAAATGCAGGTCATTCAACGTTTTAATTGATATTACTATTCATTATTATTTCTTATGCTAGGGGCTCTCAGAGTTGGTGGCCCCAAGCAGCTGCCTACCTTGCAGAATGGTGAAGTCTGTCCCTGCCCATCAGTGTAGAATGTGTGGTTTGAAATCATAAGTGTAATTCAGGAGAAGGTTGACTTGATGGATGGTAAGGTTTGACTCTACATAATGCCACATTACAGTGGTTTACATCAACCTTACACAGCCTCCTTACAAACATAGCCATTCAAAAGCTGC
Organism: Chaetodon auriga; assembly: GCF_051107435.1. NCBI lineage: Eukaryota > Metazoa > Chordata > Actinopteri > Chaetodontiformes > Chaetodontidae > Chaetodon > Chaetodon auriga. The sequence goes on from NC_135074.1 coordinate 2,446,691, forward strand.
TCCATCTGTCTGTGTGCTCTATTTCTAATTCATCCAAACTTGATTTTCCTCCATGTCAGTTTATAGAAGCAGACATTTAGTGCTGACACATTCAGTACACCAGTGATGAGCAAAGGTACACATTTCCATTTAAGAAAAATCATTGAACAACATTAAACAATCATGAAGTGTTTAATGGAAAACTCACTAAATATAGACTCCTCTGTAAGTTATCCTTCAGTGTCTGCGTGAGGTTAAAAGATGTGTTGATGATGATTCCTGACTGTTACCAGATTGCCAAAGCATGAATTTCCTGCAAATAACTTGCAAAGATAATCAGTTCATATCTTTGCTGGGGCTATGTAATTATTCTGACAAATAGATGTACCTATGGGAAAAACTAATATTCATTTCCTTCCATGAATGTCCTCCTGGCAGTCCTCTCCACCCTATGGGAGTTATAGTAATTACATTTTAAATACATACTGCTACATACATACTAAATGTTCATCACCTGCCAGAAAGACCTGAGCTAATGCAAAGTAGAGCCTCTGTTTTTTATTAATTTGATACATTTTTTCCAGTGGCCATACTCTCTTACAATAACAACAAGATCACTCAGACTTTGCCTGCTTGCTGTGCCTTCAGTGATCATAAATATGACGAAAGAACTTAATAACAGCAATAATGCAGTTCTGTATGTGAAAGATGCTTTAATGTGTGCCTATTTTTAATGTGGTTGGTGTCACAGAGAAGTGAAACGCCAGGCTGGTGTGTTTAGCAGGGACTGTTGATAATATCTGTATCTTATAAATAAATAGGATTGATTTTTTTTTTTTTTTTTTAAATTCAGCCAACTTTTCACTACAATGCAGTTTTTCAAGTTTCTACAACCAAGTCCAGTTGCCCTTTATTCTACCCACGGTCACGAATAACGGTGAGACAGGGGTGATACTACCACTAGAAAAACGTCCCGAAATTTCCAGAAGAACGACTCTCTCACAACAAACATTTTCAAACACACAAAGTACTGCACTGGAAGGATTTTCATTTAGTGTGTATTTCTGTCAGGATGTGATTCAAACGTGGATGTGAATGTTGCTGGTGATGCTTTGCAGCACACTCGGCTGGTGGTTAACTGTGTTCTGGCACATTAATCACTGAACTATTGAATTGGACACATACTGCTGTTGTTTTGTGTATTCATTTATTCTTGCCTTCACCAAGGCACTGGTTTAGAACTGAAGTTGGTACCCAGGCACCACTCAGTAGCTGCCTTCTGCTCCTTGTATTAAGGACGACTTAAATGCAGAGAACAAATTTCCCTACGGGAAATATGATGTGCTGTGTTGCACATTTATACATTGAGTTAGTGTAGATCCCTGTCATCAGTCCTCATGTTCATACTGGCTGTGAAGCAATTCCTTCATAGAGTGATTCATAGAGTCATGTGGGAAACAGGATAAAATCCACAGAGCATGGACAGCCCTGTTGTATGTATATGGTAGTACATTAAACGTAAAAATATGTAAACATACATACAACATACTAAAATGTGCCATCTGTGCACACATCCTGTGATTTAGTAGGGCCCTTCCAAAGTCAACCTACTCACTTTTTACTTTTAAAGATTAGGTTTAAAAGTAAAATGACAAATACTTTACAACATGAAATCCTCAAAAAATGATGGGAGTGATAGTTCAAGATTACAATTTAATCCACTACATTAGTGTCACCATATTTGTTACTGTTTCGTGCCCTTTTCAGATTTTCACTTTTTCCTTTCTCTTTGTGTCTTCCTGTTGTGTTGTCCAATTCTCTGCCACCCCATCTCACAGTGGTATGTTCCACAAGTGATCGCTTCCTCTGACAGACTTTTTTTTTGTGCACTGTTTGACCCATTTCCTCTTGTGTATTTTCTCTTGCACAATTAATTAGCTCCACATTAGCCATCAAACTAACAGCACTCAAGCTCACAGAATCTGCTGGTGTTCAAATGGAACACTATATTTCCATCAGCAGAGATTATCTTTGTATTCAAAAAGATGACCCTTTTTTTTCTTTGTTAATGTCACAACTGTCTTCTAAGTCGAAGTCAAGCCTTAAGTCTTTGAGACATGACTTGCAAGTCAAAAAGCAAGTTTTTTTTCCAATCTGTCGATACCTGTATGAAAATTCCAATAGATTAATGGCCAAGATCAAAACAAATACTTCTTTCTTTATGGAAATAGGACATTTAATTGTGCTGTATTCAACTTAACTAACAAGGATCACCTTGATTTAATAGTAAGGATTAAGAAGTGCAGTGTCTTGTCTGTGTAGAGCATATGAGGCACATGGTAAGTATGACAGGTATGTTACAGTAATTTCAAATGGTCTTCTCAGCACTAAAGATCATCTATCATTAAACTGTAGGAGCATTTATAAAACAAAATTAATTTCCCTAGATGTTTCTATCGTGTCTTGCTTAAAACAGGATGGTGCAGCAGCCAGTCTGTGCAAGAGCATGAATGACACCTGTGCAGGACTGGGTGTGGCACAGCCGAGGAGAGGGTGATAATTGCATATTAGGCCAGTCAAGTCCCCTCAGCTTTTTGCTTCAATTGTTAAGTCGAGTCTTCAGTCATTCAAGTCTCATGTATGTTGAGTCTCACTGCAGACAAGTCCAAGTCGAGTCCAAGTCTCCAGTCTACAGCTGTGATTAATGTCTGTGGATTTGAAAAAGTGTTCATTTTGGAGTTGGAGTGACGTAACTTAATGATGGCACAGAAATGATTACAGTGTGTTAATTCATGGTATGATTTTAAGAATCCAGAGTACCTGAGAACTTAAATTGACATGACCTGTTTGAAGACTTCTACTTAATTTAACACTGCTGCTTAGAGACAGTGTAGTTGGGCTGCACTGCAGTAAGTGCAGTAACCTCATTACCACCACACCGCAGTGTTCCGTTGCAGTGTGTCTTGGCCTCAGTAAGCTTTTTTATGATGTTACTGAAAATACAGACTGAAGTCAACGGTGCGGTCTTGTATAAATAGATTTGTCCTCTCTTGTTTTATGCTGTGACTTTATTAGCGAGAGTTAAAGATGTCCTGTGGCTCTGACTGTTGCCTGCTTATAGCTTTGGCCATAGTAAAATAACTAGCACTTTGGAGTTTCCATAGAGAAACTTGGTTATTCAAATAACAGCATCCAGGATATGAAGGTACAGGTTTATCTTTGTCCTCCATGCTGACTGAGTTGAGAATGAATCCACTTCTTGTCTGTCTGGAGTTCACTCAGCTTATCATCAAGGTTTGGTATCTATCTCCATCTGATCACCAGTAACAGAAAAAGAGAGCAAGCAAAATTTGCTTCACTTTCTGTGTGATTGCACCTTCAAACTTTCCCTTTCGTTTTAGCATGTAGGACATCATCACATTATTAATCATCATGCATGTTGTTTTTCAAGCTAGGTTTCAATGATCGTCTATGTTTCTCATTTCCTGTTGCGGCAGCTCACGTGTTTTTACATTTTGTATTTAATTCTTGCACTTTAGCGTTCTTCTCGGCAACATTTTTCACATAATATGTTTTTATTATGCAAAGAGATGAATGTTTGGTGGATTAATGGACCTCTCGTGGTTTTTGTGGTACTTTTAAACTCTTTGTACTGTGGCACCAAGCCAACAAGAGTGGGGTGGGTGTATTGTTTATCTCCGTGACCAGCTAATCATGCTCTCTAAATCTACACTACCACTGAGAGTGAAGCTCCAAATCCAGAAAAGTTGAAGAGGGGACGCCGGGGATGCAGGGCAGGAGCCCAATAGAGAGGAAGAAGGAGAGAGTATAAACCTTTTCTTCCTTCAGTCATCACGGGGAATTTTAGTTGCCTGGTTAATAAAATGGACGAGATTGGTGCACTGACCCAGACCATGTGGGAATATGGGGAATGCAGCATTATGTGCAGAGATGTGGACTCTCAACTCCACCATCACTGGCTTTCCATTGTATTGAGTGTAAAGCAGATGTTTAATATCTCTAAATCAAAAACCCTATTGAATTATGTTGCTTAACAACACATTTAGCATTTTTCAGGTACTTTCCAAAAATGTGACTTCACAGCAGTTCATAGAGGCGTGAGCATAGAAAGCCAAGTAGCATCTTCGCTACAGAGTTGTCAGATGTGTGACAGTACCTACATACAGACAATCCAGTGGAGAGACCAGAGTTTAGACTGCTTTATAATATTCTAATCCTTGATATAAAACACATATGTAGGAAATAGCTGCTGGAAAAACACAATCAAAAATGCACCTGGATTAGCAACCTGTCTTCCATGCTGGAATCAGCTGTGAAGGATGAAAAACCTACATGCAACATTATTTTTTTAGCAGACGGATCTCCTGCAGGAGATCTCATGGAGGCTGTCACAGTATCAGTTTCTGAAACCAGGATGTAACATTTACCTCCTCCAAAAATGTGATCATAACAGAGATACTGGAGTTCATATAAACACACTCACTCTTAGTTGAGTCACCACCTTGCTTCACTACTGCCACTCAGTCTTTTGGTCTATATGATCAACTCAGTACAACCAACGTCTGCTTCTCTTTCAGAGTTTAATATCTGTCTCAGCAGAAGGAGTTAACAGTAACTTCCCTCCTCCACACTTTCTCTGCCAGTTAGGCGAATCACTTTTGCAATCTTCTGGCCTGATTCTTATGCTGCGGCTGTCTTCTACTCTGTAATGTAGATCTCTGCCTGCTCTCCAAAGTGGTTTGTGGAGATGTGGTTTGTGGAGCTGGTGTGGTCTGCTAACTCTCAACAGTAGCTGCAGTGTCTCATCGGACGTTCCATTATCTTCGATGTGTTCCTCCAGTACCAGCTGCTGGACCAGATAACTCACAACAGCTGCACTGGGAAGGAATGGTGGAGCTAAATGGTGTGTGTGTGTGTGTGTGTGTGTGTGTGTGTGTGTGTGTGTGTGTGTGTGTGTGTGTGTGTGTGTGTGTGAGGGCATGTCTTTGCTCATGCAAGTATAGCAAAAGTGCATCAATATACTTCAAACACACACCCTTTTAATCACACTGACTTAACATGATAAACCACTGTGATAAAAAGGGTATGTGGGAGATACTGCATGTTGTAGGCCATGTGAATGTGGTGTTGACTGTATGAGCAAGCTCACAGGCTCATTAATGAGGAAGAGAAACAATGGCATTTGGGATTTTTCCAAATAATGAAAAGTTATTATCAATGGCATCTAACAGATTTCTAATGCATTCGTGAAAATTTTCTGAATATTTTCAACTTATCAAAGCTTTATAAAGGGTGGCATATTAGAAAGTCAAACTTTTGCCAAATGAAAACATCACTATTGGATGATTCTGCAAAACCCCAGATTACATTCAACGTTATTTTTTTTCCCAAGGTTTTTATAACAGTCTGGCTTTCTGCAGTATTTGCACATGGCAACCATGGTATGGTTAAGGTTAGGAAAAGATTATGGTAACAGTGAATGAACTATGCTTATGGTATAGTTTTGGCTAGGTAACTGAAGGTTAGAAGAAGACATTGGTAATGATAAATCATTCATGTACATTAGTCTGTAACAGATTGTGAACCCGAGCCTCCTCCATGTTGGCTTCACTCAGTCTTGGTGTTAGCAGAATGTTACCAACTGGGCATTTGGTTTTTTCCAATCAGTCATTTCTTTCAAACTGTTTAATGCTACATTGGATGCATATTGATTATCTCAATATATTATAGGTTTAAATGTTCAAATAGTATCAGGAAATATGCTTATTTACGGTGTATTTAATGATGACACCTATTACACAATCATTTACACAATATTTGGTTCAGTTGATATGAATTAATCGTGACCCAGTGCAGCCTACTGTTTGGCAACATGTGCTAAAGTTGTTTAGTCTCAGCCCACTATTAAACTTACAATTCATACACAAACAGTCTGAGGCCTAAGTCAGTTGTTAGTACAAAACAAGTCATCTTGTGAGAACTGTATCAGCACCATGAACTGTACTACAGATCAAATGAGCAAGACTTCGATGGTGTTTAGTTCAGGGGACATTTTATTCTGCTTTCTCATATCTGTTCATCAGTATTGGCAAACATAGACTGAAATTCACCCATATTTTTAATAACCTAAAATCTGGAAGACAATTCAGGAAAACAACTTGAAATGACAGAACTAATATGATTGTGGTCTAATTGCTACATCAGTGACTCAGGCTGGGCCTAATAAAGCTGCAGCCAGCATTTCCCAGATTGATTGAATCTCCTCAGTAAACTGTATTTCCACTTGGTCTTGCATTTCTTGGTCAGGTCCTAGTGCTCAGTAAACATATCAGCATGGATGAAGAGTTCTCACAGCATTTTACTGTAAACACTCGATCAGATGATGCATGAGCCCCAAACTGTCTACAGTGGAAACAATAAGCTGTATTGCCTTTCACAGAGTGGGCTCCTGAAGCAGGTTCTGTTTTGATACCTTGCTCTGGCCAAAGGACCTCCCTGAGAAGGGAACTTAAATTCCAACCCCATTTATAATCCACTGTCAGCTGGAAAATGGTTATTCTTCCTATCTTCTGGCCTCTTGAGTTGACTGTGGATTTTTCTCCTTTGCGATGTCAGGCTCCTCACACACTCCTTCTCTTAAGTACTCTTGAGGTTGAAGAAACGTAGGAAGAACCTTGTTCTCTCCTTTTTTTTTTTTGGCTACTTCATGGTTTGGTACAGTCGACTAGTCACAGCCTGTGTGACTTCCTCTTTTAGGTGCGTATGTGACTTCCTCTTTTTTGGGTGTTGCTTAGTAGAAAATTACTTTGCTTGATTCCACACCCAAGACAATACATTGTTTTTCATTAACTTAGCTCATCTCACACAACCTTGTACTTGATTCTATCACTCCCTTCCAACCTACCAACCCACCCTCCACAATCTTACTTTGTCCCTCACTGACCACACTCAACTTTAATTCTGGGTATATTGGGCTGAGACAGATTGGGTTTATATCCCTTATTAGGGCTGTAGCTGCTCCAATTTAGCTTATTATGCAAAAGAAGCCCTGGAAAGCAGGAGGTTCATGTTCAGTTACTGACTCCAGTCTCTTTGACAGCACTGCTAATGTGCACAGTGAAAGATTGCGATATGTACTGTAAATAAATGACCTCTCCAATGTTTGGCCTCCTGTGCTGGTTATGTTGGAGAGAGAATGTTTTCACCTTCTCATTCTGCTTTTCATTATCAAGTGGTGAGTGATAACACAGACATACAGCTCCCACCATGGAGCTGTGACATGGAAATTGCAAAGTACTGACTGATGAGTTTTACTCAACAACACAGGAAAGTCAATATTATTCTCCATCCAAGATGCTCTTTTTTTTCTTAGGTTTTTTAGAGGCAAATACAATTGCTTTGCTTGTAAAAGCAAACAAGTCCAATCAAAGGAGGCATTTCAGCAGTTTGTTGTTCCTCCTGCAGTTCATGGGAATCAACTGTTTGTTTATATTCCCGACCAAATGCTTAATGCACTGCACATGTAATGTATTTTTACCATTGTCTATCTGTGACGACAGCCAAGATGTATTCACACACAAATGTCCATGCAGTGTGACCACACAGTCTAATGTTTTAAGCCCATGAGATACATATATAGCCTATTATCCGGTCTGACCAGTGCTGCACAGAAGTTGATGAACACGGCAGAGTTGGACATCCATTACATAAAACCATCGCCCAAATTTGCGGTCTGGTCTCATCTGGCCTATTTTGGCCAACTTGATTCATTCATCCTCTGCTTTTATCTGCTCTGCTCCCTTCCCCTGATTGTTCCCTCTGCTGATGATGACCGAACATGTGCACGATCACTGGTAGCAACCAAATAGTTGCCTTATCTCCCAACCTTCTCACCCCCACCACTTCACACACACACACACACACACACACACACATGCATACACATGCACTCCCTTCCTCCACCTTCAGATCCCATAATAGCTAATACTTGGAACATTCTTGTGGTGATTCAGTTTCTTGGAGGCTGTCCATCTCAGCTTTCTAGGTTACATCAAATGCCGTAGTTTCATTACAGCTTCCTGATGAGTTGAACTCACATCTTTATTTGCTCATTCAGTTCATATAAAATAAAGATAAATATTTTTTTACTTAACTGGATCAGTTTCCATAGCTTTGGTTTTTGTTGCTATGTTATAAATGTAGCTAAACATGGCACAAAGACTGAGAAACTCTGTAAATGGACTGTATTTATATAGTGCTTTTCTAGCCTAATGACCACTCAAGGCACTTTCCTAACACAAGTCTTCATTCACCCACTCACACACACATTCATACAATGGTGGCTATCTTGCCCAAGGACAATTCAACATAGGGGGGAAGAAAAATGAAGAAAAAGAGAGGAGAAAAAGTTGAAATGAAGTAATGCAAATAGGAAAGTGGCTTATTTTGAATGCCATACAACTGAATAGTACTACTTTGTGGTATTTAATGGTTACATAATGGAGAAATGTGTCAAAATGTATTGCAATGTGAGAAACATTTGTAGGAACCACTTGTTACACCTACACACACAAAAAATCCAATTCAAGGATACATTCTAATTAAGAACTAACAGAACAAAGCACTGCAACAATGCAACTGCCTCGTCTAGATGACTGTTGAGTTTGTGTGCTTGCATACAATGTGGAACCGTTTGCAATACTGTTCAATTCTTTCTTGTTATTTCATTATTTGCTTCAGTTTGCTAAAAAGCTAAACTTTACTTGACTCCTGTTTTTACAGAAGTGTTTAGCAGAAGTAAGTCAAGAATAATAAATGCTGTAGAAAGACAGTTCAAATTTACTTCAAAATATACACCTACTCACTCTAAGTGTTTCAGCATGTCAGTTAGGATCTGAACTTTAAAACACTGAAGTCACAGAATAACGCAAACTAACGGACAAAGGCAGCTGTAGAGTAGCACATTTGCAGCCATTGCAGCCTGTTTTGCGGCTGCTAGCCAAAATGTTTTGCACCAATTGGTCGTTTAGATCCCCTGTATACAGTATGTAAAAAACAGGGCCCTGGTTTAAAAATACTAGAATTATCCTTTAAGTGCAATGAACAAAATAAAAGTAGAACTTCTTCACTTACTTCTTACTCGCCAACTAAAAGGTGTTTGTCATATTTCTTTCTACCGCTTTTCTACTAGTTATGGTCTATACTGTAGATCAGCACACATCTCCCGAGACATGTTTTGGAATCTGTAATGGTATCATAATATCTTACCTGAAGCAATATTTATCATTCAAAACATGATCATTTTAGCTTATTAGTTCGAGTGCCTGATTTGTTTGAGCAGATGTTTGGAAATGCACTTATGACAAGATTACAGATTAGAGACTACAGATCTCGTCAGCTAGGTGCTAGTTTGTCAAAAACTTTGTGTAACGTCTGAGCGACTGTTTACCAGAAAAGAGACCAAAACACAGTGGAGGAAGGAGGTAACAGCGGAGTCCCAGAGGACAATCTGTAGCAGCAAGCACACCTGTTCGGGCTGTTACACCCTGATTGAATACACGGTAACAATGACATGTTCACACTAACCAACTAACTGACCAACCAACCAACCACTCAGATTACCCACCACAGAGGACCGTGCCATAAGTCAGTTTCGGGACTGAAACGGAAGCTCTGAATTGGAGGCTTCTCAAAGTTTATATTCTCAAAATCTTGTGCTTTTGTTTCATTTTAGGTGTTGTGCTAGATACAGGTTTTAGGTTTTTTGGAGTCAGATTTTTTTTTTTTTTTTTTTTTGTCAATTAGGTTTATTGTTTATGAAGTTATTAAAAAGTGATATTAACCTCACCAGTTGATCCTAAAAAGTTCTTCCACCCTCAGACAAAAGGCACAACCACTAAAGCCCCTCAATTCACTGGACACAAGACATGCCTGGTGATATTTTTTTATTCAAAAAGTATAGCGGAAGTGTGGAGTCCAAAGAGGTAGTTTCTTGTCGAAGGGCAACGCCATGCATTATGCCATTTACCTCCTCTGGTACCAGCAGCCATTCTCCTGTGTTCGTTTAGTATTCAGTTTCATATCGTATATATTTCACAAATATGATAACTTTTGATCAACTTAAAAAAATAAAATTGCTCTTTTTTCAAGTTAAAGCGGACCCAATCAATTCTCTTGAAATAACAATGTATCGAATGATGGTTTGAAAACAATGTAACAGCTGTCAGCCTGCAACTTTACTGTTTCAGTTCACTGTTACCGCCCCCGTGGCATCATTTTTTGGATGCAGCAGACAGCTGTTTTTAGGGAAAAAGCTCTGAAAACCCACTGTACTCTACCTGTTCAGACCGAAACAGCATACACACACATTCAGAGACCAGCAGGTGAACATAGAGGAACAATTACTTGCTAAAGCTGTAGATATTTTTCTCTTGAGTTAGTGGAGACAAGTGTTGTGCTAGTTACTGAAAAATAGTAATTTGTTACAGTTATGAGTGACCTCATTAAAAAGTAAATAAATCACTTTACTTCCACCAAAAAGTAATGTGTTACAGCGATAAGTAACTTTTTTAGTTACTTTTTAATTGCCTACCTTGAAATGCTGCCATACTTGCAACGTCTGAATGAGCAGGTGGTTGTTACATCTGCTGCCTCAGTGGCAGCAAAACTTTCAGTTCAGTTGAAAAATCGGTCCTTTTCACATTTTGTAGGGGTCACATTTAACACATTCTGATTTACTGTTCATACCTGTCTCTTGTAATTTCATCTAAACTAGCCCAGTAAGAACTTTCCTCCATCACATCCATTGCAGTTTTCACTTCCGGCCCTCTGTCTAAATAGATGGTCACGTGACTGCAAGCAGCCTATTACCCTGATCTGTGTCACGTTCACTCTCCTCCATGGTTGTTTCTTTCCTACTTGCATCCATTACATGTAGAAGAATCCAGATGATCAACACTTTCCCATCATGCATGCCTAGTGTCGGACTGAGTAGTTTGTTAAGTTTTCTGTTTTATGTTCCAAAATTCTGATGTTACTATTTGTTAGTGTTTGTAATGTGGCTGCTCAAAACTTGGTGGTTTATGCCGGTAATTGTCATTTTTGTGCTGGTTTATAACCACTAGTGACATGGCTGTAACATGTCTTGACTTCAGCTGTATTGCCAGTAGTCTCTCTTAAAACCACAGGGGAAACAGTGTGGGTATGAGGACAGTGTAAGAGTGGTGGGATGGTCCAGGGTCGGGTGCCGGAAAATTTCTTGTATTTTCAAATACCAATGATGACAGGAATGTGACTGCAACTGTATTATTAAATTTAGTGGAAATTAGTTTTCCGTCAACACTGGTAGAGACCCAATCAGGGCTAAAGTGGAGTGAATATTGGGCTGATCTTTGCCATATGACTGGAAACACCACTGGTAATTTTGCTCTGTAACTGCTGGATGTGGATATAAAAACTGTTTGCTAACAGCTCATTATATCATCTGAAAAGGTGATTCATCAGCTGTCAGTATGACAGCAGTATAAGTCAGTATGTCAGATCACAACTTGTTTTCACAGATTTTTGTGAATAGGTTTCTCTTTCATGCCATTTCAAACAAACCTTTCATCTGGATCTTCTTCCACTGTATTTAATTCATTTTCCCAATAATACCCCAAGAGCTACTGTGGTCCATTTTTGTCAGCAATGTTCACATTTCTTATCATTTACACTTCAGACCAATCATGCATTCATCTAAGCCTCTGCTCACAATATACAAAACTTCTAGTTTTTAAAGAAAATCAGTGTGGTCCAGTGCATTCCATAACTCCTGTAACCTCTGTAGCTTCTGTTTTCAATATTTCCAACCAGACTGTTAACAGTTACAGTTGTTTTTGTTTCTTTAACCATAGTTTATCTATATTTTGCTGACAGCTTCATTTAAACATGTATGTGTGAAGAGTATGAATGGCAATAGGAAATATAGGAATACAGGAAGTGGAGCAGACTAAACAATTTCTTAGATTAGAGGATTGGAGTTTTCATGCGTGTGTCTATTTTGAGCTTCATCAGAGAGAGCAGGACTATGCAGGGTTCTCCAGCTTCCTCATCATTAGCCCAGCAGGCCCCAGGACTCATTTCCTCCATTCATACTATTCTCGTGCCTCCCCAGAGATCTCCATCACTCACTTCTCTCTCTTCCCTCCTCTCACCTTTCATCCTGCCCTTCTGTTGCCTCCCCCCCATCCCCAGTTTCCCTCTGTCTACAGTCTTTTGATGTTTATTCTGTAGTTGGTAATCATCAGAAAGAATTGGGACCCCTGCAGGACTTTCTCTCTCTTCTTTTGTACACAGAGTCTGTGTCAGTGGCACTCTTAAAATGGCTTTGAATGGAGCCTCATCCTCATTCCAGTGCTCTGTAATTGTAGAGGAGCTGCAATACAAGCAAATCTGCTATTAGGCCAGAGCTGAAAACCAAACAGTCTACAGTATCACAGCCACCTCAGCTTGACTCAAAATGTCATACGTTTACATATTATTTGCACATTTCAGTGATGTACAAAGACTGTATTTCTTTTGTATCAGAATCTACATTTACATTTCTTTGTCATCCCAGTGACATATCACGTTGTGAGGCAACTGGATATGTGAGATCATCACGTGAGCTGAGAATCCATCCTGCCAGGGTTCAAGTTAAGTATTTGTGGCTAAACAACAGTGGTTTGGACTAGGGATGCACATGGTTAACCCTTTAACCGTTAACCGATAACAGTAACTCTAACCGATTAATACTAACGGTCAATTTTGTTTTTAAGCTACGTAATTCAATCAGCTCATGGGGGCGTGTCGACAGGTGCAACACATGCCATCACGTGCTTTCCATCACAGCCCACTTTACAGCGAAGATGAAGAGAGCAAAAAGGAGTTCTGTGTGGGACAATTTCGACTGGAAAGGGGAGGAGGTCATTTGCAAATTATGCGGTACAGCACTGAAATACTCCAGCAGTACGAGTACAATGCAGTACCACTTAAGAAACAAGCATCCAGCATCAGACAATGGAGGACCATTGCAGTGAACTTTGCCCTCCATGATGGCCAGGAGAAAGTGTGACGCGTGGCGGTCTGAGAAGATAACGGGCTAGCTAGATAACTCGGGCTAGTGTGAAACATGTTAGATTCATGTCTGAATCTCAGGGATCACTGACTGTAAGCAGAAACACAGTGTCAGTGACCTGTCACAGCAGCCAGCTGGAGCGCAGCTCTCCATTGAGCCCGTGTGTCTCCATGCACGCTGGCATCATATGCAACATTAATATTACAGATATCAATGACGGCTCTGCAGATGACACCTGAAGTCACTGACTAATTCCAGTCTCCTTCGTGTTGTACAGTAGGGGAGGGTGTGTATCCTTGTATGCAATTACGCACAAAACACACATTACATTGAATATTATTTTTTTTTATCTCCAGACACGTCGCGGGTCGTCCAGGTTTACAGTAAAATTGTTCGGAATGAAGCCGCATCATCCAGATAAACATTGAGCTCCATCAGAACTGTTTAAAAATCAGATTTCAGAAGCTCAAACTTTATTTTGGAAATGAAGCAGAACACACAATTAAAGAAATCACCAGCGCGCTCGCTCTCGACATAATTTTAAAAAGCAATAGCAGACGATTGAAGCCTACAGTACTGTTAATTATATCTAAAGCTTGTAGCTTTTTTTTTTTTTTTTTTTTTTACATTTTAGATGAGTAATCTAACTATTTGCCGTCATTGTAAATCTGCTGTTCAACACCGGACAGCTCCGAGTCAGTGACTCTCTGATTCCAACCTTTCCTTACAAGGAAAGCCTTGTCGGAATGGTGGGATAATAGCGGTATTTCGGGATGGTGATATGTCGGAATGGTGGTATGTCGGAATGGCAGCATGTCGGAATGACGGAATGTCGGAATGGCAGCATGGAAGGGCATTTAAATCTTATCGGTTAACGGTTATTAATCGTTAAAGGGCGTCGGTTAACGGTCATAAAAAAAATCCAAAATGTGCATCCCTAGTTTGGACCAATGAGCATCTATGAGGAGCTACTAGCAGCAGCTACAGGCATTGTTTAGGTCTGATGAGAACAACATGGCAGCTCCTAAAGATGTTAGCACAGATGCAGGTATAGCATCAGTAATATCAGATGTCAGAAGTATTTCTTCACTGACAGAAGAGCACTGAATGGCACTGAATGCTTTGATCTTCTCCCACCTGGCATTGGCAAGAGTCCTACTATATCATATGGTTTTTTGATCTGATTGGTTGAAGTTAACCCATGATAGACAGTGTTAGTTACCAAGTAGTTTTTGAAAGTGCCTGCCCTTTCCAAGGATGATGTCCAGATGGTTCTATGTAACAAACCACACACACACACAGGACTTTCACACGAGACCACAATCCATTCCTGTGTCATACCAATTATCAAAGTTGATTGTTTTAAGGAAGTAGTTATTTCAATCTATAGTTGGCAATAATATGAAAGAATCCACCCTAACCCTACCCCTAACTCGAACCTAACCAAGTAGTTCTGGTGCTCCAGTAAGCCTTATTTTGAAAGTCCAAATGGATGTTGCATATTTTTTTTTATGGCTAACTTAACTGCAGATTGAGAATGTGTTGTTTTCACACCCAGGCAAGGCAAAATGTATTTTTTGACATTCAAGCCAAGTACACATCATTTCAGGAGCCCTTGGCTGATCCATTAGGTTTTAACTGCCTTTATTAACAGACTTGTGGCGTTGTCAATACATATATGGGCTCAGAATGTCATGTGTTATTTTCACATTGTGCTACTCATAAATGCCCATGAATGGCATGTCATAGGTACTACAGATGGTCTGTTTTTAAGAGGAAAAAAAGAAAATATAGATTTTTCCACAATTTGTTGTTATTTTCAACACACCACAAATAAATGTACATGAACAGATAGAGGAGAGTATCTGCTCCAGGGTTATAAGAACCATGTTGATGGGACAGGAGTCTACAGCCAGTGCCATGGTAGCCAAATGGTTGAGGTACATAGCGTAAAACTGCAATGTTGTTGGTTTGATTCCAGCAAGGGAACCTTTGTTGCATGTCATACCTGCTCTGTATGACTCTTTACTGTCACCTATTAAATAGAGATGACAATGTTCAAAAAATAAAACTTTCAAATAGAGTCTACAGCCATATTAGCAACCTGTAATGCTCATTGTGAAGAAAAACTAAATTTCATATTGACAAAAAGTATGAGTAAGTAGTAGTAGAGAATAAATTGAAATGTTGAGCTACATGAAAAGTGGTGAAGAAGGAGTTACTGGAGTTCCTTGAATGTCCACATCAAATGTGATGGTAATCTATTACACAGTTGTTGAGACATTAACACTTTGAAGCTTTTCAGTCTGTATCAACCAACTGACTTGCAGACTGACATAGCCAATCCAAAGGAAAAAAAAAAGTTATTTTCCATGGATTGTCATGTCTGTTTTTTTTTTTTTTGCTATGGAATAAACTCCAGAATAACAATTTGATTATTCTAGGATAGCTAATCTTAGAATATTATGCTACAGAATCAGAGACAGAAATGCCCAAACTGTCAGGTCCGGACAGACAAACAGGGACCCACAGAGCAGACCAGAGACTAACAGGTGGGATGAGGTGGTTTATTCAACAGTCCAAGGTCGGTACACAGAAGGCGGTCAGAACAGGCAGCAGTACAAAAAACACTAGGCAGATCAGGAGTCAAAAAACAAGCGAGAGTCACAAAAACCAGAAAACCGTGGAGAAGGCAAAGGTACAGAATCGCTAGGCAAAAAGGGCAACAAAGAGCTAAACAGGTCGGAAAACGAGGAAAACATACACGAGGAAACGCCGGAAAGCTACTCACAAATGGACACAGAAAATCTGACAAAGACAAACTGGGGAAACAGGCATATATGCACAAGGGGGGAGGAAACAACGAGGCACAGGTGAAAACAATGGACAGTCACACAGTCACACACACGGAGTCAAGACACCTAACATGAAACACAAACAGGAGGTAAGGGAATCCCACAAAAATAAAACAGGAAGTGACACAACAAACAACAGTTTAGGACCTGACAAAAACCTAAATCAATATAAAGAGGAGGTTGGGGTGGTTGATGGAGCTGCAGCAGCAAGCACTTTTGGCATTAGAGAACACTAATCCAGATATGCTTATTTGGAGATTGTCTTTTATGTGTTGACATTCTCAGTATGGTAATTCATGAATGAATGTAAAGTCATGAAATATACTAATCGTATTTCATTTTGATATAATAAGTTTGAAGGTGAGACATTTTAAGGTTTAGCCCTTTTTGAAATTGCATATTTCAAAATGCAAGGTGTTATTGCCAATATGCACCTGTCTGTGAAGTTGTCATTGAAAGACAAAGCAATTTCTAAAGGACAGAAAAAAACGAGCTATGGCAATGCTTAGATCAGTTCCCCTATCAAGTATGTAATTTATCCTCATTGCTTACACAGCCATGACTCCAATCATTCACTGAAGAGGAAAGTGTAAAGGCCAAACGCGGCAGACAGAAATTGGGTTTTGAAAATGATGAATGAGACTCGCTGAGAATTTATTAAGATCCAAACCCAATGAGTCCTCCAGTTCTTTTGTTTTGCACCTCAACGTGCCCTTCGTGGATGCTGTGTTTTGGCACAGTCTTGTTTCTGACTGCAGAGATTCTGTATATTTACAGTATTTTACAGTGTCCAATCATTGCTCAAGAAGGCAAAAATCCAAGTCTTACAACAGTGCTAATCAGTACAGAGAAAACAGTAGAGTAATTGCACTGCACTAAAAAGCAATGAGTTCAGGTGAGGTTTTATTGCAAGCTTTATATAAGATCTATCTACAGTCATTAACAATGGAAAACAGAGTTCTCAGTGCCTGAAAGAAATGAAGCTGGAATTAGAATCTTAGATTAGATTGCTGATTAACTTAGAGGCAAGAACAATGGATTGATTGTAGTGGAATTGTATAAATATTTTCTCCTGGTGCTTTGACTTCACTGTTTTCTCATTGGCTTGGGTGGCTGCCAGAGATGGGAAATGGGCTTTAATACCAGACAGTGTACACTGCAGTTGGAAGAGCACTGGCTGTAAGGTAATTGAGTAAGAAACTATGACCCTGAGAGCTGCAATACCTGTTATGGTCACAGTATATATGTAGTGAATTAGTGTAACGTATCCATGTATCTGTATAGATATGACTTTGGGTGCTGCATTATTTGGATAACAATATGTTAAAACCAATTTAATGAAAGGTTATCACAAATAGATATTTCACTTCATTCAAGGCAGTGATGATTAATGGCATGATAGCTGTGGCTCAGGAGGTAGAGCGGTCGTCCACCTTTCAGAGGGTTTGTGGATCGACGCCTGGCCTCGGCAGTCCACGTGCCGAAGTATCCTTGGGCAAGATACTGAACCCCAAAGCAGCCCCCCATGCTGCGCCCTCGGTGTGTGAATTCATATGTGCGTCACTTTGGAAGCGTCTGCCAAATGACTAATTGTAATTGTAATTATTGATATAAAGCAGCAGTGAATTTTACAGTAGAGCTTAGTGCCCTGCTGTGCAGGCTTTTGTTGGTCTTTTACAGCCTCATGGGAAGAATGTTTCATTGAAGCTATTTTTTTCTCTGTCAGAGAGAGAGAAAAAAAAACAGCTGCCCCAAAAACTCCTCAAACTGCTTAAGATACCACAATAAACTACTGCCTCCACTGTCAATATGAAAAGAAAACTGCTCTTTTTTTTGCAAAGAATTATGATAAAAACATGCAGTGTTCCTCTGGATTTCTTTCAAGTGATAATGGATGAGCTTATTTATGACTGCACTGCACTGATATCAAAATAGCCATGCACCAGTGGCTGCAACTGCATGATTATTCAAAGGCGACTTGAGAGCAGCTCCTCTCTCATGCACAGACAAGTGATTTACAGTGAGAGACTCTATTTCTCACAATACAGTTTACATTTCCTCCCCGGCCTTGAGAATTATTGTGGAACAAATTAGTGGCCAGGGTTTTGACTTGCTGAGAGCAGCGCTTCGAGAAAAAGGACTCTCAGTAAATGCTTGGTCCTGACTGATGACAGGCAGTGAGTGGGTGGCCTAATCGGCCTCTCAAACTGTTGAATTGTGTTACTGTTGCAAAGATGCAAGCATCTATGCTTATTTGAGTCTAAGTTAGTGTATGGTATACATTTTGCATGGCTAGAAAGATTCTCAAGTTAAAAAGCTTCTTATCAGCGTCCCCCCTAATTCAGAACCATACATTCACATCCACCCACATCAGGATTTTTTTCCTCTCTCATCTCATTGCTATCCTTTGCTATAAAGAACAGACTAGCTGGCCAAGCATGACTCAATCCGTGCAGTTTACTGGCATCATCTCACTGGATTTCTGTGTTTTAAAGCCAAATAAAAACTATTGGCTTTCTGTGTTTGTGTTTTCACCTGCCAGGTAGAGCATGAGTATCTTTTTTCAACTGTGGGATTGGAGAGAGATTCCAAATAATCTGAAGAAAACAGAAGCTGTTGTGTGACAGTGGTGATGGAAGTGTTTGGAGAGCTCGTATTCAAGCTGAATTTAACCCTAACACAACAAGAAGGATCCCACAGCACACTACAGATAACTGATTTATTGTATCAAACAACTTCTAATGTTGAGAGCAAATAAGTATAAACAAGGCTCTGAAAATATTATAGCAACAATATGGTTTTTTTTTTAAGACTCACTCACAAACACAATAGTCACCGGTTTTCAAAAGGGCTCTACTCATCATGTACATTTGATGACAGAATAATAAAGGAAGTGTTCCATGTTTATGCACTACATGTATATATTCATTTTGTTTGCTTGGGATCAATGAAGAGCAATTTCACTGAATTGCATTATGAGGTCCTTCAAAAGTACCACAGGAGCCACCACTCTTCAGTACCAATACACACTTGTATGGCTATCCATACACACAGTGCCACTGATTGATTCATTCAACACACGCACTTGTATCATATTATCACAGAATCAGAAAAGTAATGTGTAATGCTTCAGTCTTCAGCCCCGAACATGCAGCTTTCCTCATTTATTTCACCTTAAGAGGCTTTTGAAGTCAGAAAAGTCATTATAAATTCATATATATACAGTACAAGTCGAACGTTTTGGCACACCTTCTCATTCAATGGTTTTTCTTTTTTTTTTTTATTTTCTTTGTTGTAGATTAATACTGAAGGCATCTAAACTATGAAGGAACACATGTGGAATTATGTAGTGAATAAAAAAGTGTTCAGCAAACCAGAAAATATATATATATATTTTAGATTCTTCAAAGTAGCCACCATTTGCTTTGATGACAGCTTTGCACACTCTTGACATTCTCTCAGTCAGCTTCATGAGGTAGACACCTGGAATGGTTTTCAGTTAACATGTGTGCCTTGTCAAGAGTTAATTTCTGGAATTTCTTGCCTTCTTAATGTGTTTGAGACCATTAGATGTGTTGTGTAGAAGTAGGGTTGGTTCAAAGGTCTATACAGTCAATAGCCCTATTTGACTACTGTTCTAATCCATATTATGGCATGCGCTGTTCCATGTGCTTACAAATGCAAACTTCAACAATATGATAATATGATTTATTGCTTCACCATTCATCAAATGGAAATATTCTATATGTCTTGTGCATCATTTTACTCACATTTCCCTCCAAATTGAAACATATTTTAAAGACATATTTTCATATTTCGGGATCTCCACTAGAATTTGAAATAAAGTTCTTGGGCTGAAGTCTACATAAGCCACAACTAGTACATCTGATTCTCTGACAAAAGTGTTAAGTTGCGTTGTGGATAATATCCTTGCCAGATTTTGAGAAAGATGTCATGGGTGTGTTTAGGACCCTAATGCAGTACCACCAGTACATAGAGAAAGCCTTACTGACTTTAATCTCTGACTTGGCAGTGACAGATAAACAGCAACAAGTTCAAAGTCTAGCTTGGATATAAAGTCGGACGATTAGACTCAGCAAAGCACTCAATGAGCAGACAAATACCAGTTATATCAGTCAAGATAAGCAGCTGTCTCGAATTGTTGGCATACCACCACCATTTCACCATCAAATACTCAAAAAAGTACAGTACAGAAAAGTGTAAATGTAATCAGTGCCTTTGACTCCTGGTAAAAAGGTAGGTGTCAGGTAGGCATAGTGTTTGTGCTTATTCATTGTTTACACAGTTGGTCCATGGTGTCAGGTAGGTGTTTGTTCGAAAACAAAATCTTTTTCTACAAAGTGAGGCATCACCATCACAAATACACAATAGGAGTGCCATGAACATAAGGCTAGACCTTTTCTGAAGAAGCATCTTACTGTTTCCCTTTTGCATTCTAGCCTTGGATCATATCTTATCTGACAGCTCTGAGATATGTCTTCTGTCAGCAGTTCTATGAAGCCCTGACCAAGGGCGAAGTCTTCAGTCAGACATGGTGGGGGGGAGCAAGTGGATATGGGGTGGTAGGCTTATGTTGGACGTCCAGCCACTTAAAATAAAAATGTCCTGACAGCTCTGAAGGAGCTCAGCATTAATCAGAAGGGCTGTTTTATTACAAACAATTGCATGTAGCTGCTGTTTGATGCTTCATGTGTTTAATAAACTCAAAGGAAACAATCTTACACACAGCCAACTGTGGACAACAAACAGAACAACAGTACTGATGTTTCTGTGAATTCCTGGATACATTTAGTGACACCTGAACACTGTAAGATTCTGACACACTTCACACCTGCCTGAGTCACATTACATTCAGCAGATTAGCAACACAATAGAAAATAAAAGACACAAAATACATGAAAGTTGGTTTGTGATGTTTTTGCTGTGTGCACACCTTTGCTGACTAAAGCCACACAAATTGAGGCTTTAGTGCTCTTGTCATTATGGACCAATCTGAAAGGTGGAGAAACGCACTGGAGACAACAGTGCTCTCAAAATTGACTTTACTGATCTGCTGAATAGCTATATCCATGGCCTTGTTCTTCTGCATCTTGTTATGTGCAGCAGTATATTCTCCCCTTCCTCTGTTGCTCCATGTTTTGTTCTGCCCTGTTACATTAAAATACCAGTACTGAGCACAACAAATATACAGGGCTAGGCTCAAAAAATTTGAGGCTGAAGCAGCGGCGGACATACAGGGTGGCCCTGAAGCTTTAGCGATACACTCACAGCTGGTGTTCATTGTTGCTAACATAAACTTAAATGAGACACAAGGTTTTCTGTGAATGATACACATCCAATGTGTTATCCCCAAACAGAAAATCACTACAACTGCTACTTGCATTGAGTGATAGAAGTTTGAATACATGGAATTAGAATGTTTTTTTATGTTTTGGGCAAAAATATTTTCCAGTATTGGGTTGTCTAGACCTTTGCCAATGTAACCAGACAGTGTTTGTCAGAGTGTTATGATTGGTAGATTGCTATAAGAGTTCATCTGTGAGTTGTCTTTTATACTAATTTGTTTCTTTGTTGTTGTCATTCATTTTGCCTTCTGTTATGACTGTACCTGAAATCATTTGCATCAGTCGAATCACAAGAATCTTTCCAACAATATATGGCATGAGCACAAAGTTAAACGTAGCAGTTGTGTACATAGACAGGTGGAGTACTTAATACTCTGACAACTTGAAGGGCTGAGTTTTGGCTGCATCCATTCATTATGTCATAGCTTAATTGCATGATGGTAACATAGTCTCACTTGATTGATTGCACTTTTCATTGCAACATATATCCAAAGCACCCTTTGCATTATGTCTGTGTACATTAACTGACTAGCCATCTGTGCTACATTCATTCCTTTGCTTTGCCATGCCTGATACTACAGTGCTAACCTACAAGCTGTGCTACAAATGCTGTAATCAGTTGCTGCTGCTGCTGCTGCTCAATTGGTTACTTTGATAATATTTGGTCTGGATTTGGGCCCCACCACAATACTGAGATAGCCTCTCAGTAAGGTTCTGAATGTTATTCATTTAGAAACTGATTTAGGGAAGATTTAATTTCTGGTCTTATTAGATCTCCGTGTCGCCTTTGACACAGTCAACAGATGCTGGACTGGAAAACGTGAGAGTCCTTGGGCACAATACTAAAAAAGTTAAAGTCATATTTTCAGGACAGGAACTTTATTGTCTCAGTTGGTCTTATTATGTATCTGAACAGATCAACATCATGTGGAATTGGTGTAGAATTGGTATGATTGGACAGGAATAGCAATGGTTGTACAGGGTGGCTGTGAGCTGAATTTTGTAGGAAGGGGGGTGTTAGGTGGGTTTGGGGCAGTGCACAATGGGGGTTGCAGCAGGGACTTCTCCTGTTTTTCACCATTCATTTGTTTATCAGGTTTAAGAGAGCGCATGGTGAACATAACTGGCTTCATCTATGATAAATCACTTTTCGTTCAAGACTCTGTCGTATCTCATTTTAAAGTAAAAATACTTTTAATCTCCTGTAGACTCCTCTAACCAGCGTTATTAGTTCACTGTTTTCTCTTTCTGTGTGTCTCTCCCTCACACACACACACACACACACACACACACACGATGTTTTCATCATTTGTGGGGACATTACATAGACTTACATTAAATTGTGGGGACCTCTATTTTGTCCCCACCAGTAAGGTGAGTCCCCACATGTGACTTTGTAAACACATTTTTGTCCCCACAACATGAGTAATACATGGGCGGGCACACACACACACATTCACACACACACACACACACACACACACACACACACACAAACCCGGGTGCCCCATGCTAGTTTCCTGAGGCAGATACTAACAGAATGTTTGCTGCTTGGGAGCAGAAATATAATTAAAAGTCAACGAAGAGCAAAATGGCTATTTTACAGGTTATTGATGTCTGAACAGTGCCTCACAAAGGAAATAAAGAGATGGCCATATGAGAGGGGAAACCCCCTGTATGATGCAAAAATTTTTGCCGAAAATTGTAGTTAAAGCTGGAGTTGGTTAAGTTGGATAAACCAGCGAGACTAAACTACATTTCTAAAGTGTACGATCAAAATTCCCATTCCTTCCCCTCATGCCTCCCTTGAAAGCCACTCCCCCAAAAACATGAACGTGCACTGGCTGACTACTGCTAGAGGACAAGTTAACAAGAGAGCATTGCGGAGAGAACACCTCTGATAAATGCCCCCAATTGTATAAACAAAAGCAAACTAGCTGCCATGAATGTCACTTTGAGTGTTGCAGTCTGAATTGGCTTCCTTGCCTGGCAGTTGCTGCTCACTGCTGTGGGTTTGTGCTTTGTGCTGTTGGGTTAGCAGCTGAACGAGAGTCTGTGACTGTGCAGCGGCTCACGCCTCTTTCACTCAGGGGGTGTGTACTGGAGTGCAGCGCATCATTGTCATGAATGACCATATACTGTAATGAAAAAAAAATGATATTGTTAGTACTCACAGCTGTCAAGAAAGGAGTATGTTGGGATGAGTTTATTTCAGGCCTGCAATCTCAATCAATCTCCTTTTTTCTTCTTTTTTTTTGGTCAGAGCAGTTGATTTATTGATTGCTGTGGAGATATAAATTTCAGTATAACCAAAAAATATTCTTAAATACATTATCTCCTCCCCTGAGAATCTCTCAAATGACTGCATTAGAGAAACTAAAACTTTTGGAAATCAGAAACCTGTCAGCAGCAATGTAGGTGTCACTTTTATTCAACTGCAGAGAACCGTGCCTAAATTTGAATTTCTAATCTGCTGTTGATGTTGCTGTTAATTAAAGACTTTTTTTTTTTTACTTGTTGAATTGTTGGTGAATGGTACACACACACACACACACACACACACACACACACACACACACACACACACCCCACACACACACACGCGTTAGGTTTTCATCACTGGGGACATTACATAGACTTACATTCATTTCCTGGAGACTTATCCTAACCATAACCACTGACATCACGAACGGACAACATCTCAGCCAGTCTGCAAGTGCCGTATATCACGTATACTCACCTTTTCCTTATTCCCACTTGTGCCTCAGCCTGTAGAAGACCTTTTTAGGTCGAAATGTCACGCGGAGGCACGAAATTTGATTTTATTTTTTATTTTTCATTTTTTTTCCAACTTGTTATAAAACATTTCATTTATATAGTCAAAAAAACACAAAAAAACACAAAAAAACACAAAAAAAACGTAAAAAACATAAAACACTCACAAAAAATAGTTGCCCTGGGGGTGGGATTCAGTTCCCCTACCCTAACCTTAACCACAGTCTCCACCCTAAAATTTAATGATTTACATTATGGGGACCTGCTTTTTGTACCCACAAGTCCCCACATTACACACACACACACACACACACACAGCTGACAGCACAGAAATAATGACCCCCTGGTTCTCGGCAAGGTGGAGAGAAGTAGGCTATGGTATTTATTTTCAACAGTTTTGTTCGGTTCAACAACAGTTACCTCTGGATCTAGTCACTTCTATTATTTTTGTCTTTGTAACCTCCCATAAGCATGACCGAAGATCTTAATTTCCCAAAGCACAACTAGTCAAGTGTATGGCTAAAAATCTACTGTCACAATTCCCTCTACAAGACAGACCTTGGCTCTCCAGCCTTAGTCTTAAGCTTAATGTATCTAATCCTTCTCATTTAATCCATCATCTAACACATTATTGTCATCTTCGGCTTCGCTGAATATCTCTGATAAGACTCTTGCTTGTTTTCTCATATTCCCTTGTCTCTATCTTATTCTATCCAACCTAGCATGTGCCTGAACACTAAATATTGTTCTTACTCATTTGCCTTCACATTTAAAGTGAATTTGATGCTTGAGGCTCTCTCCTAACAGTTCAAAATGCATCCATGTCCTTTTTGTCCTGTCAAGGCCCAGATTTATTCATCTGCAGGCATCTATTTGCAAAAACTAAATAAAACAAAAACTTTTATTACTCAGTGCCAGTAGAGCTTACAGTGATGTTGACTGCTGGGGATAAAACTTCAGATCCGAGCGATACATATGCTCCAAAGAACAGCTTTCAATTTACTTTGGGTATGCCTTGGGTAGGCATTTTGGCATAATTTTACAGGAATGGGAAGGGGTTGCTCCAAGTTCTTCCTTTTTTACAGAGCTGCTTAGTGCTAAGACTCTGCATGGGTACATGACAATTCCCTTATTTGATCATTTCACGTTTGTTGCATAACATGGTTCAAGATTCGAGGTTGAAATACAAGTTGTTGTCCCTACACAAGAAATCTGTCTAGTTACGTTCCAGTGCTCTTACTTCTGCTCAAACCATTTATTGGAAATCTTAGACTTACTTTTAGATTTTACTTTATTGATCCCAAGTTCGGAATATTCTTTATTATTGGACACTGCATTGGATTGGATTACTCTGATACTACATCTCAACATCACTGTGCTTTGATACCAAAGTGGTCAGACAACACAATCAGACTCAGATTCATTCGCCAAGTATGTGTGCACATACAAGGAATTTAAGTTGCACTCAATCTCTTTACAATTTAGTTTACAAAAACACTGTGCCAGAGGTGGTAACTGTGTACCCTTAGTAGTATTTGGACATATATGGGGAAACGCAAACTCCCACAACTCCATTGTGCTAGTTGAAGTGTTTCTGTAAGCATCTATTGTAGACCCATAGGCAAACTTAGAATGGAATGATTAGCCCCCTGTTAACAAGGTAATAGTTATGCATTTTGCATAAACACATTTCAGTTTATTCCTTTGATTTGTTTTGATTTAGGTATTCGAAATCTTCCGTACAGCTGTTGGACAGAAATGAATTCTGTCTTAAAATGAGTTATAATTTCCAAGTAAACACCTTGACATTGGCTTCATGTTGCTCATATGACCTTGTGTGGATCATCTAAGAGTCAAATATGTAGTCTTTGTGGATAATACTGGAAAATGATTAACCAAACACAGTATCAGGAAGTCAGAGGATCCAGCAAGATGCCTCATCTGAAAAAAACCCATATCCATGTGCTGATTCTCAGCTCTCAGTTCAGCTTTGAGCCCGAGTCAGTGGTCAGCCTCACCCTGCTGTGAGGATGAGGGCTGCCTTTCCAAAAGAATTGTACTTTAGAAATGTGAACCCTGGATTATGCATGAACTCACTATAGGAGTTTCCCTGCAAGAAAACAGGGATTAAATGTTCATGTTCATTATAAGGTGGGTAAAGGAATGACAGTATTTGTGTAAAGTGCTTGATTGCCTGTTTGATTCAAGAGTTTTGCATGTCAGAATAGTAAGAGGATTTCAATTGTTTTGGGTTTTTTTTTTCTTCCTCAATTGCTATTACTGGCAGCAGCCCAATGAATATTTAATGGTGTTTTGCATGAATCTTCAAACAATTTTGGGATATATGTGCATGTGCTGTTTTCCTGTCTACCTGACTGCAAAGAGCACGATGAGTCAGACCAGAGCTGTCTCTGGCTTAGCTGTTTCCTGTGGCAGGGCTGCAGCTGAGGGACTATGACAGAGCTTTGTATGTTTGTGTGTGACTGTGTTTGTCTGCACTTGTGTAACTGTTCGTGTGTGTCCATGTTTAAATGCTGAGCTCCTTTGGAACCTGTCATCTAGGTAATGAGCATGGTACTTTTATCAAAACAGCTTGAAGCAGCTCACCAAGCCCTAAACCTGCTGAGTAACACCTGCACAAGTAAGTTAGTACAGTAAATTGACGCATAGATAGATAGATAGATAGATAGATAGATAGATAGATAGATAGATAGATAGATAGATAGATAGATCCCCAAAAGAAAAAATGGTCAAAGACAAAACATGCATTATCCATAAAAATACAGAATAAACAGCTTAGTCCAACTGGACATAATTATTGCTTTGGAGTAAGCCAAAGCCACTATAATGCACTGCAAAACCAATGCAGTATAAAACCAATAAATACAGTGCGTGCCTGCCAATCCATAAATCACTAGGCCTCCACAAAAAGCCATTTCCATCGTCTAGTCATGAAATTTGCTGACAATAAAAAGAAACAAGACAAGGTCTAAATGGCTGAACCATTTATAGTCAACATGCTATATTGTCAACAAATTTTTAAACACATATTCAGTGGCATTTTGTATACTGTGAATTTCTCTATATTAAATGTTCATCTGGAATTTTCTGTAGTGGTCCCAGTAATATTTGTTCCTAAGGTTTTCTGAAGTAGCATATCAAATGACATTCTAATGCTTAGTTTGATTAAAAAAATATCAGAAATGTATTTGCAAGAACAATACTTTCCACGAAGATGTTTCAATTGAAAGAGAACTTACTCTAATTCCATCTATTCTAATTATCAAACTCCCACTGTGTAACCCCCGCTATGAGACGTGGATACAATGGTAACAATTGTGAGAAGTATTGTTTTCCATTTTCCTTCTCTCATGTTGAATATTAGATATTATTATACGGTCTCTGTGCCATCTGTTATATATTGTGATGTATCATTGTGCTGTGACCCATTGTGGCATGGACCACATGCTGTTTCATCCTTACCCAAAGCAATAGCATTAAAGGGCGAAGCCTATACAACAGAATTTTAGATATATACTGTAATTCCAGACTCTATGAGTATAGGCACAGTCGGCCCAACTGGGTGACTGACTTTCACTGGCTGAAGAAAAACCAGTGGCACTGCGTCAGTGGTTTAAGGGCAGGCTTTTCCTCGTAGGCAGCAATGGAAACACCAGGGAGTCGAGAGTTAATTAAAAGAGAGAGAAGTGTAGAAGTTATCCTATCTTTCTTGAAGAAAATGTGTATCCTGTGTCTTCAGTCTGCACGCCAATGAGATTGCTGGATACACAAACGGCTGATCTCTTACAGGACAATGTGTTTGGTGGACACAATCTGTTACTCGTCCAGTGAGTTATAGGACTGATGCCTAGGCTGCTTAAAGTACAAACAAACATTTGATTAGGAACGCATACCTATTGTAACAACTTGATGTTGCAGTGGAAAGGCTAGGTAGAGCGGGGTGTGTTCATTTTTATATCCTTGATGACACCATGGCTGTGTCACAGGGATTCCCCTTGAGTCCCAATGGGTCTTGTTCAGTGGGAGACCAGGATTTGGATTCAAACTGAATCTTACACTCAGGTGTGATTTGCAAGGCCTGATGGGGTTTTGGTGCTATTTCGTTGTTCTTTGTCCTGCATTCTTTATCAGGCTTTAGTCTTTACATGCAGGCCTCTCATTGTTCAGGCTTTTAGTTTTACATGCAGGTCTATCATTGTTCATCCATGTGGTGATGTCCCAACACTGGTAGGCAAATACATGTAACTCCGAGGTGGTAATTGTAGTTGATGTATTAGATAGCATTGCATGTTTAAGTCTTTTCTCACACATCAGGAGGAGTAATGAGTAAAAGATTCTGTATTATGATTGTTGAATGTCCCATAATAGCATATTATAATGATTAAACTGATGTTTTGAACTGGATATGTGACATGCAATGATGATGGTCATTATTGGAAGAAAAATTAAATGCATAAAACTTCTCAAATACAGATCCTTGTGTTTGTCATATAGAGATAAATGTGGCATCTTTCAGCAAGGTACTGTATAGTCTTGGTTTGTATTGAGTATTAGTGAGTTGAAAAACAGCTTGACATAAAAATTATTTCTCACCACTGAAGTCATGAACTCACACAGTAAAACATCTCATTCTTTGCAGCAGCCCTGTCTGCTGAAAAAGCATGTGGAATTCAGCAGGCAGCATTACTGTCAGTTTAGCTGCACATGGGCTAAATGCAACCTGGAGCAGGCGCGGTTGCTATATATTGAAAAAAGAGTCTTTTGTCCCATATTTTGGTGCTATTTTGCCCCTTTCTTAGACAGAGCATAGTGTAGAGGTGAAGGGAAATGAGAGGAGGAAGAGAAGGGCAGTGACATGCACCAATGATCCCCAGTCTGACTCAATCCAGGGAAGTTGCAATTATGGTCTGCGCCATAAACCCCAAGATCACCAGGGTGCCTCCAAAATAAATACAGTTTTGAAAATATATTTCTTTATTTGGTCTCTTTTTGGTGATATGTATAAAACATATTTATCTTGCACTGATTTTCATATTTTATTGAGACAAAGAGGTCCAGTGGGTATCTTTATCTTGTTTTTGAAATATGCATCTGGAGGATTGGAGGAACTGACTTTTTAATCTCACAACACAGAATACAAGATATCTTTCACCAAGTCTGCATTAGAGGTCTTCATGAGTTCTAAATTTTGGAGTTGGTCAGAAATTGACCAATGGAAAACCTGAACCTGATTCAAAAGTGAACTGAGGACAGCCAGACACCGTCCAAACAGTCCAGATGATAGTAAACCCAAATCAAAATATGGTTTACCAAATACAGCCAAACAGAGAGAGAACACCAACACTGGCAATGGCATGATGCTCCACCAATTGAATATTTTTTTCCTGCACTTCAAACCTACAAAGGCATTTTTTCATGCATCGACTATGACACACCATTGGATTGGAGCTGACAGTGAGTATACTTAGTTCAACTCAACTATTAGTGACTCAAAAATCAAAGAACTACAGGACCCTACCTGGACCAATTAGACAGAATATAATTTGAACCAACTGCAACTCAGGTCCCTGATTGGGTCTCAGTTGGAATTGAGTGGACCCACAAAAACTTCTCCCTATCCTTAAATGACAAAACAGGTTGTTATTGCTGCCTTCCAAAATGGCCAGTAACAGCATTTTGGGATCTGATGTCCCTATTGGCAGTGCCTTCCAAAATGCATATGACAGTCACAAAAAGGATTGATACAAGACTGAACTCATAAGAATATGTAAGATTGGAGTTATTGCTTCTGCCTTGTTTTTTCACTGCATTTTAGAAACATTTGGGGAACATTTTGGATATATGTAATGGAAAAGACTTCACCTTGACAAATTTTGTGCCTTTTATGCACTGTTTGGTAGATGTTTGTGGTGAATGCTGTTCAGTTGTGGGACAGACAGCAATGGAATATGTGGGGCTAATGTACATTTTCTTTTACGTTCAAACGTGATGACTTGTAAATGTCAGTATTGTTAAATTAATAAAGAATGACAGCAAAACATACATTGGTTATTGTAAATCAGAATATTTGTATACACTGGGTACCCCTTTGGCATAATTTTTCAATGTCCTTGGTAATCAAATAGACTTCTATAGACAGCCTGGTTTTCACTCCCAGTGTGACATATTATAAAGTGTAACAAAAGTCCATCTTAGGAGGAAGGTGGGGTGGTTGCATGGGTCAAGCACAGGGCTTTGCATCCCGTGTGAAACCAAAAGTAAAGTTTGATTCATTTTGTAAGTGAAGTTAAGTAAAATATATAACTAACATACTTATTTTAAGCCAAACTATGATCTTTTCCGAAATTAAACTAGTCGTTTTGGTGCCTAAACCTAACCAAGTAGTTTTGGTGTTTAAACCTGATTATTATTAACCTCGTTATTCACATTGTTTGTCAGGAAGGCATACTGTGCATTGTTTTAAGCATTTGACTTAATGACAAATGCTGCCATTCTTTTGGTAAAGACAGTCTTACATTCTCCTTCAAAAAAATTCTGTTCAACATCTGCTTACAAAGTACAGTCTTAGACAATTGCATGAATTTATAATCCATAGTGAGTTTCATTTTTCAGATCACCAAAACCCTGTGTGTGCAAAATGTCATATGACCAAATACAAAATCTGGATGAGAGCCAAGGAGAATGGTGGAACTGATTTTTCACTTTCCATTTTAAAGTAACCATGTGACACTTCCATCAGTATGATTCAATAAACCTCCTCCTTTCCAGAGCCATTACATCTTATGTTGTTATTATTTATCCTGTTGCTAAACATGATGTCTTGGATCAGTCTCATGTGAAGTCTAGTGAGGGAGCTTGTGCACAGCTCACCATATTGACTGTGCTCCGTAAACACAGCTCTCCCAAGCATGATGAAGATCTGAGGTTTGTTATGAAGGGCACAGAGTGCTGTTGATCAGGGCGAGTGCAGCAGCTTTTCACAAATGTTGGTGGCATTTTGAGGCCAGGTCTCCTAGTGCGAGGACTCTCCTGCAATCAGCCAGGGAATGAGCTTAATCATTTATAATGAGTCCAGAGTCCAACCTGAAAGCCTTATGAATGAGATGGACTTGACAGGTCAAAGCTTTCCAGCAGATCTTCCTTTTATATCTACACTGCAAGAAATAAGACAAAAATCAACACTCTATTTAAACTGTATTTTCTTATTGTTTCTAATTAAAGGGTCTCAGAGATGACCTGTCAGTCGCATTGTCAGATTTGTTTTCCAGAGGGGTGGAATTAAGTGACACTTGAGCCATATTCAAGTCACAAGTATGATAATTTGACACATTCAAAATGACTTGTACCTAGGGCTGGGCGATATGGCCTAAAAATAAAATCTCCGATTTTTTCACAAAAAACTCGATTTACGATTTTTTCCGATTTTTTTCCTACTTTTTAAAGAAGACAGTAAGTACAAATGACAGAGTCAAGCACGTGTAAGAGATTTTTATAACCTGGCTTCTCCACAGTGCTCAGCGGGAGCACGTCCTTATCTATATGATATGCCACTGCATATGTCTTTGTGCCTTTTAGATGATTTGTCATAAGGCACTGAAGCAGAGTACCTCTGTATGGTGGTCTGCTGCTTGTGCGGTGGTGCTGCGGTAGAAGATGTTATTGGACGTTGGCGAATACAGCTGCACTCCGAAAGGTGAGCACGGCTAAGGCGATAAAACAAGTTTGTGGTATCAACCGGTCTTGGTGGGGACAATGGTCTTGCATACTTTACAGACCACGTTGGTCTGACTACGGTCCGACTTACAAAATCCAAAAAACTGCCATACTGACGAGCTGACGTTCCCTGTTTTATCGACAGTTTCTTCGCTCGCTGCAGCGCTCACTTTCTATTTCTTATCTCACTCCTTGCGAAGAATCAAACACGAGACAACGAGATGGCACAACTGAACTTATACTGTTACATGGCTATGGGAGCTCCTGGGGGCAAAAGGCACGTCGTAGCAAGAGGAGAAAAAACTCAAATTTTTTATTTTTTAAATTGTCCACAGCAAAAAATTTGAATTAATTGAAAAAATCGATATATCGCCTAGGCCTACATGTACCTGGACCTCATTGTTCCTGACTCATACCTGGAGTTTGACTTGCATCTGTTGACTCGACAAACTCAATGCCCTCACCAAGCCCACAGGGGATGAAACTTTACTGGACCAGTAGTATATCTGCAGACAGCATGGACAGTCATGCCATGTAGGCCTACTGGAAACTTTGAATGAATTATTGAAAATCTGTGGAAGGATTTGTTCATTCATTCATTCATTCATCTTCTTTACCCGCGCATCCCATTTCGGGGTTGCGGGGGGCTGGAGCCTATCCCAGCTAGCAATGGGCGAGAGGCGGGGTACACCCTGAACCGGTCGCCAGCCGATCGCAGGGCAACATACACAGACAGACAACTCACACACTCACACTCACACCTACGGACAATTTAGAAACCAATTAACCTAATGAGCATGTTTTTGGTCTGTGGGAGGAAGCCGGAGTGCCCGGAGAGAACCCACACATGCACGGGAAGAACATGCAAACTTCACACAGAAAGGCCCTGCCCGACCTGCTGCGCCACCGTGCCGCCCTAGGATTTGTTCAAATGCAGCATATGTTTGGAACCATGTATGTAGAGAAATGGAGAGAGCTGGCATTTTATTCTGAGAATTACACAGCACATACCTCATACTTTTATTTTGGATCAGCAAATATAATTTTAAAGGAACATAATGCTGCCTGAATTCCACATTTTTATATTTATAGTATACATAAAATTCACATTGAACATATTGGAATTTCTCATAATTTCTCAGTTGTTTATAGAATGTTTGCAACTAAAGGCTTCGGTGTACTTTAAACCAATCAATATATCATAAACACAAAATTGTTTTGACCGATTCCAAATGACCACAGTCATGGTGAAAAGACTGCAATCATAGAAATCATGGCCTCCCTCCAACTCCCACCATCCTCCCATTGACACTGACACCTCCTCTTACCACCTCATGGCCCTCACTCAGGACCCAAGAGACTACAACAAAGATGAATGTTGCCACTCAGCCCATGTCATACTGCACAAAACACTTTATGTTTTATAGACTCTATATTCTTATACTTTTTATATTACTACACTGCCACTTGCTACCTGTCACTTGTTTACATACCTACAGCGCCTTGCAAAAGTATTCACCCCCTTGGCTTTTTACCTATTTTGTTACATTACAACCTGTAATTTAAATGGTTTTTTTTATCTGAATTTTGTCATGGATCTGCACAAAATAGTCTAAGTTGGTGAAGTGAAATGAGAAAATCATATATAAAAAAAGGATTTCAAAAAATAAGAAACTGAAAATTGGCATGGTCAAATGTTTTCACCACCTTTGCTATGAAGATCTTAAAAAGTTCTGGTGCAACCAATTACCTTTAGAAGTCACATAATTAGTGAAATGAAGTCCACCTGTGTGCAATCTAAGTGTCTCATGATCTATCAGTATAAACAACACCACTAAGCAAGAGGCATCACACCATGAAGACCAAGCAGCTCTCCAAACAAGGGACAAAGTTGTTGAGAAGTACAAGTCAGGGTTGGGTTATAAAAAAAATATCCAAATCTTTGATGATCCCGGAGCACCATCAAATCCATCATCTTCAAATGGAAAGAACATGGTACCACAACAAACCTGCCAAGGGATGGCCGCCTACCAAAACTCACAGAGACCATAGGTAAGCGTGAAGGAGTTGCAGAGTTCCACCCCAGAGAGTGGAGTATCTGTAAATAGGACCACAATAAGCCGTACACTCCATAGAGCTGGGCTTTATGGAAGAGTGGCCAGAAAAAAGACATTTCTTAGTGTTAAAAATAAGTATAAGCATGTGGGCGACTCCCCAAATGTATGGAGGATGGTGCTCTGGTCAGATGAGACTAAAACTGGAACTTTTTGGCCACCAAGGAAAACGCTATGTCTGGTGCAAACCCAACACATCCCATCACCCCAAGAACACCATCCACACTGTGAAACATGGTGGTGGCAGCATCATGCTGTGGGGATGTTTTTCAGCAGCAGGGACTGGGAGACTGGTCCAAGTTGAGAGAAAGATGGATAGTGCTAAATACAGGGATATTCTTGAGCAAAACCTGTTTCAGTCTGCCTGTGATTTGAGACTGGGATGGAGGTTCACCTTCCAGCAGGACAATGACCCAAAGCATACTGCTAAAGCAACACTCGAGTGATTTTAAGGGGAAACATTTAAATTCGTAGGAATGGCCTAGTCAAAGTCCAGATCTCAATCCAGTTGAGAATCTGTGGTCAGACTTGAAGGTTGCTGTTCACAAGTGAAAACCATCCAACATGGAGCTGGAGCAGTTTTGCCTTGAGGAATGGGCAAAAATCCCAGTGGCAAGATGTGGCAAGCTCATAGAGACTTGTCCAAAGTGACTTGCAGCTGTAATTGCTGCAAAAGGTGGCTCTACAAAGTACTGACTTTAGGGGGGTGAATAGTTATGCACGCTGAAGTTTTCTGTTATTTTGTCCTATTTGTTGTTTGCGTCACAATAAAAATAAATAAATAAATAAAAAAATCACATCTTCAAAGTTGTAGGCATGATCTATAAATGATGATGGAAATGATGCAAACCCTCAAACAATCCATTTTAAATCCAGGTTGTAAGGCAACAAAACATGAAAAATGCCAAGAAGAGTGAATACTTTTGCAAGCCACTGTAGTTGTACATGTTTTATAGTCTCATAGAAATTACTTGCACTACTTGCACCTATCTCATACTGTTTATACTTCATACCAATTGCACTACCTGTATGTATTTATATTTTGGATATTTTGACTGTTTGCACTTCTGGTTAGATGCTAAACTGCATTTCGTTGTCTATGTGCTGCACTCTGACGATGACCATAAAGTTGAATCTAATCTTATCTAATGCGATGACTCTTAGAGATGAGAATAAACATTTATATAGACTGTTGGACAGTCTTCTCTTAGAAGGTGTCCACTTGGTAGTGCACGTTAAATTTGGAGAATTTCAGTTGTTGCAGCAGCACAATGATAGAATTAAGATACATACTGAAGATACAGAAACTATGAGAACTAAATCATAGATGTGTATATACAATTAATATTAAAAAAAAAAAAAAAAATACAAAACTATAGCATATTATGGGGCTCTATTTTTGTCCCCGCCACTGGCGGAGTGCAGTGCACCCTGCGCAGTGGTATTTTCGTGCAGCGCAGGCGGGCACGCAGCCCCGGCAGGATCAGCCGGCAGATTTGGATTTTCGGTCCATTTCGGTCCACGCCGGCGGTGTAAAAGTGCGCTGAAAGCTCGCCACCCCAGACCTGGTCAACTCTGTGCGCCAGCAGCGTGCCACTGGGTAAGTGGATTTTCGTAAACCGGCGGAGTCGTGCGCCCACGTCACCAATACCTCACAGGCAGCACATACAGTCAGACCTAAATTTATATATTTTGATCACTCAACCTGACCGAATGTACACAGGTGAAACAGGGATGCAAACTAATCAATTAACGTCG
Organism: Chaetodon auriga; assembly: GCF_051107435.1. Taxonomy (NCBI): domain Eukaryota; kingdom Metazoa; phylum Chordata; class Actinopteri; order Chaetodontiformes; family Chaetodontidae; genus Chaetodon; species Chaetodon auriga. The sequence continues at coordinate 2,482,386 of NC_135074.1, forward strand.
CTGTGCCAACCAGAAACAGTCGTGGCATCCTACAGAGCATAAATACTGCATCTATCTCAGAGCACTCGAGAGACAGAGAGAGACACACACACAGAAAAAATGTAAGTGATGATCGTTGTCCGCTATTACCCACATCATTTCATTCCAAATACAAATGTTATCATTGTAATGCTTAACGTTATCTACAAAGATGGAGTACAGCACTGCTTTGAGGAGGAGGAGGAGGAGGAGGCTGACGATTTACCATCGAAGGCCCTCATATTTAGACATGAGTGAGCAGGAGTGCAGGTGGGCCACGAGAATAACGCCTTCAACACTGTAGGCTATGTAATTTTCTTTAATCATCTACTCTTTTGCACGTCACAGGAACAAATTACATCTGCCAAGGGAGGTCGTCCACGTGGTAGCGTGCATCGTGGCCTCCACACCCCGGCTGCGCTCTCCCGGTCGCGGTAAGGGTCACAGCGGTTCTGACCTTCTTCGCCACCGGGTCTTTTCAACATACTGTGGCCTCGGTGGTGGGGTTGCGTGCCCGAGAGACCCAAGCCCACATTTATGTGAACCGAAGGGGGGTCCATTCCATCAATATCCAGTTGATCTTGACTCAAATTGCCTGGTGACAAATGCGTATGCCAATTTCCCCGAGTCGGCACATGACTCGTTCATCCTGGCGAATTCTAGCATCCCTACAGCCTTTCAGGGGGACACCCCTCTGGATGAGTGGATGGCTCAGTCATCTTTGAAACTTGCCATGCGCCTCGCCAGCGGGGTTTTTAAAGGTGAGGCAAGGAGCTGATGTGATTGGTGAAGATTGGACTCCGCAGTGTCAAACCCACTCCACGCCTTCTCCCCTCCCTCCTTCCGAGTTGCGCCGCTGGGTGGGACTGAGATGAGAAGGGGGAGGAGTTGCACCCGCGGCACAGTGCATGAAAATACCAAAGTCTGCGCCGCTGCACCCCATTGGCGAAGCGCACCTGACTTTGCGCCGCGCTTCTGCCGCGCTGGCATAGAGCCCATAATGTTAGTTGTGTGAAGAATGAAAAAAGAAAAAAGACCCTTGAAGAGAAGTCCAAAGCCTGCCTGTTTCACACCTCTGCACACATGGCCAATCACTGCATAAAATGTGTCCTCTGGGAAGTTTGTCAACTTTTGAAATGACACATCTTTGCATAATCATTTTACATTTGAGGGGTCAGGAGAAGATGACATTTTAAGGATTTTAGCAAAATAATAACACTTTTTATAAGAAAACAATACCAGAGACCCATTTTCAGTGAAAGTAGAGTATTTTCTATACATCTTGAAACATCTATAAACAGCTAAAATGTATGGTATTGTCCTTAAGAATTTCAGAAGTGATTACAAGTATGGGATAGGATTCAAAATGTTGAGGCAAATCCTTTTTGAAACTATTCATAACCCAGGCCTCTACTTTCTCATTTTGATCTGTATGAACCTCTTCTTGATTTCATGACTGGAACTAAATGTTTGCAGTGAACATCACTTTCTAATGTGGATTTGGTTTGTATAAACTTTCTAGCAGATACAACTGAACTTTGCCATAGGCATTGGGTAAATAATCTGTCCCTCAGTGCATGGGTTTTAGGATAGTTTGCACTAACAATATGGATCAAGAATCCATAGGCACAGAATGCAAACACCCACAGTGAAGTAAGCCAATTCATAAAAAAGACTTCTTAAGTAGTGGATTATATCTTGCATTCAAGTCTCTCATAAATATAAGGAGGCAGACAGTGTTTTCTAATCACATCAGACACACTCCCATATCAGTACACAAGATGAGATAAATGCTGCGGGCTATTTTCACTCTGTATGAGCTCCTACAACCGAAGTGATGCAAGTCTGTTTACCAGCTCTGAAACTCTGCAGGAGATCAAGTGTGAAGCAAACTAATAGGATTTGCACTTGTACATGTTTCATGATTCTCAAACAAAGAGGAAAATCTATGATGCAACTTGGGATTACTGGAGGAAAAGGAAGGGATAAGGAGTAAACGAATCCATAAATAAATCAGTGAATGAATAAATTGATAAATGAAGGGATCAATAAATGAATGAATAAATGTTTGCAATTATGAACCCTCAAAAGCAAAGGTTTTCTTATTAGAAAGTATTACCAATGGAATTTGCTCTCTGGGACTTTCTCAGTATCATTATGAGTCTTCATTATGGTAAACTGAGAAATATATGGTAAATGTCCAGGTCATCTAGGTTGTCAGTGGACACAGATTGCTGATACTGAACTATGTAGAACTCACACAATGGGCCAGGCAAGCCGCCCAGGCCAGAAAAGCCTTGGCTGGACAGATTCTCCTCATGCCGATGTTATTACTGTCGGAAGTCTGTGATGACTGTTAGCCGGCTGAAGTCGACAACAAAAGGTGGTTTTATCCTGTTAGCAGAGTGCTAACGTGTCTAATTCCTCTCTAGCGGATCAGTCTGTCTCTCTTAATGCAGCAGGCAGAGAAGAGAAAAGTTCCAACGCAGTACAACCGTCCTAGACACATGGATTGATCCCATCTATGTGGGTACAACGTAACAAGGTTAAGTGCAAAGTGTTTTGCTCTGCCAGCTCCAAGGTCAGCCAGTGATCTGGGCCTGGGAGGCAGGGTGAAATGAAACCTGCAGAGACATGTCAGAAATGTTAATTCTGGTTGACCAGGTATAAATAACACTGTCAGAGGAATTAGAGTTTGTTCCTGTGCTCTGCGTTTCACTGACAGAGCAAGAGAGGTTCTTGTGGAGGGCCTATGCTACGACTTCTCCAGGAAAAACAGTTTTCTGAATTGTATAAATATGTGTTTTGACTATTGGTCCGGTGATGCAAGGGTTGAAGGGCACAATTTAAAAGCACTTTTGAAGATTCAATTCTCTGACTTAATTTCCATAAATACTTCAATGTGCTTCAGTTTTCCTCTTACACATGCACCTCCAGCATGAGATCTCTTTTTCTTTTTTTTCCTTTTTTTTTCTTTTTTTTTTTTTTTTTGTTTTTTAGCACCACAGGGTTTGCAGTGACATCACTGACCCAGAGGAAGCCAATTTTCCTATTTTTGGTGACATGGAGCCAGGAAAATCCTTTCTCTTTCCATCTCTCCCACTCCCTATCAGGGTCTCTCTCCTTCACTCTCTTTCATCTGAGCTTTTAACAGCAGATAAACAGTAGAAAAGTTGGGGGTGAGCTGCATGAATGCTGTTGCAGCTTTATCATGTCACTTGTGAAAAACAGACAAGTGTATCACAGGACTGTGAGGTAATGCCGCTGTTGAGTGGCCATGGAGGGTGAAGCGGTGGTTCTCTTTAATGTTTCAGCAGCACATTATTCAGCAGAGTGAGATCTGTGGCCTGCAACAGCCAACTGCTGGGCTCTTTTCCTGTGCAACACACAGTACCTTGCAGCCGAAAAGCAAAAAACATATTTCTTATTAAGTTAGATCATTCAATGTTTAGATTTTAAATTTAATTGACAGAGAATAAGAGATAATAAATACATAGAGTAAGCCTTGTCTTCCTGATTGAACTTCTGCTGAGCTTCATTTCAGGGGAGGCTTAATTGAAAAGAGGGTTAAAGAGTAATTGAATTATTTATTTGACATAAGTGCACAATGGGAAAGTCCCCATACTAACGTCAAGGAGATAGTGATGTCATGAGCCCCCAAAAGAAAAAGAAAATAGTATTCCTTACCGCAATAACAGCAAAGACTTTATTTTATGATTTTAAAGTAAGGTTTAAATAGTAAATGATCAGAATACAATGAATAAGGTCAGCAATAAGACTGCAATGAATATGGTCAGTGAAGGTCTCAGTTAATTTAATATGGCCAGCAATGAGGTGATTGTATTACCTCGTTCAGCCTTGACCAGAAATAAAAGATAAAATCAAATTAACACATTAAGTAGCAAAAGATGACCATAAAAAAAACAAACAAAAAAACAAAAAAACAAGCACCAGCACCGGTTATATACATGACTGACCAAAAATAACAGCTCAGCTGTTGTTGGGAGGTAGATGAAATGTCATTATTGGAAACAGGAGTAGTAGTGTCTATCCTAAGGGAGTGCCTGGAATAAAAATGAGGGCATAGATGGAAGAATCAGTGAGAGCCACGATTACAGAGAAAGCACCTTCACATTTAGAATATTTAAGATGTAGACTGTAGTGACTAGTTTGAAATGCCAAAACAAAATAAAACATCTTTATCTGGGTTAAATATGAAGATGCTGTGAATAGAAAACACAATCTCTGAGGACTGTCAGCATTCTGTGAAAGAATGGAAATAGTTATAGGCCATGGTCAGGAACAGGGGTCCCTTTCAGAAGTAATTTAATGGCCAGCTTAGAAAATAAATGAGGAAAAAAAGGATCATAACATCAAATCACGTCATGCGACCAACTCACTATGTACTGATATTTGGAAAGGCAAACATCCATGCAGTACCAAGTGAAGGCACAAACAGTATTTTAGTGCAGGTTTAAGTGACAAAACAGAGAAAATCCAATCAAAATCAAATTTAAGGTGGAGGATGCTAAACCTTTTCTCATGTATATATGACTCCATATTTCTACACACACGGTTGTGTTTTAGAGCTCAAATTTGGAAATGGGGAACTTTTTGGTACAGGTACTGGGTTATTGCCTGGGCACTAATTTTCTTTAGTAATCCAGTTATAGTTCATCCATTGGTGCACTGCAAACAGGAACTGACATGTTTGAATAAGTAATTCAGCATAATTTTAAACGCGGCAGTTTGCCTAAATGTAAACAAATATAGGGCTCGTAAGACTACCTTCCTGTAGCTTCAGTTCTGACACTAAATGACTAAAGTCATTTCAGCGTGTTTGTGATGCTCAGAGAAAAATATATTTTGCCATATGCATATGGGGTAAAATCTGTTGTGCTTGTTCTGACCTGCAATTCCAACTTTGGCCACTGTACCAAAGTCCCTTCACAGTGCTTTGCTTTGGACCCATTACGCTGTAAATACAGCATGCTGAGAAACATCCGAGAACATCCAAGAACATTTTTAGGTGAAGACAGAGGCTTAAGAGAATTCTACCCAATCCTGATTTCAGGCAATCTAATAGACAGTCTGGTGATTATTCTCTATTTTGCCAGTGTTACTTACTGTCCTCGACCGGAAAAAGGTGGCGTGCTCGCTCCAGGTTGGGGGAGAGTTCCTGCCTCAAGTGGAAGAGTTTAAGTATCTTGGGATCTCGTTCACGAGTGAGGGAAGAATGGAGCGTGAGATTGACAGGCGGATCGGTGCAGCGGCAGCAGTAATGCAGTCACTGTATCGGTCCGTCATGGTGAAGAAGGAGCTGAGCCGAAAGGCAAAGCTCTCGATTTACCGGTCAATCTACGTTCCTACCCTCACCTATGGTCATGAATGTTGGGTCATGACCGAAAGAATGAGGTCCTGGATACAAGCGGCTGAAATGAGTTTCCTCCACAGGGTGGCAGAGCGCTCCCTTAGAGATAGGGTGAGGAGCTCTGTCACCCGGGAGGAGCTCAGAGTAGAGTCGCTGCTCCTCCACATCGAGAGGAGTCAGCTGAGGTGGCTCGGGCATCTCTATTAGATGCCCCCTGGACGCCTCCCTGCGGAGGTGTTCCAGGCATGCCCCACCGGGAGGAGGCCCCGAGGAAGACCCAGGACACATGGGTGTGACTATGTCGCTCGGCTGGCCTGGGAACACCTCGGGATCCCCCCAGATGAGCTGGAGGAAGTGTCCAGGGAGAGGGAAGTTTGGGCATCCCTGCTCAGACTGCTGCCCCCGCGACCCGGCCCTGGATAAGCGGGAGAAGATGGATGGATGGATGGATATTACTGTCCAGAGGGGGTGTATACTTTTGGCTAGTTAACTGGCAAGTCAGCCAGCTAACAAAACAGAAATGTATATATGTAAATAGCCACCTAGGCAAGACTGTCCTCCGAAGAAAAATGAGTGCCTGTGTCTATTCAGCAAATGCCCAAAAGTAGCATGTAGCATAGCATGTAGCAAGTGACAGAGTTGTAGTGATTCTCTTGAGAAACCCATGAGGCGTGTTAGACTTCATATACACATGTTAGAACATGATTGTTGTGAAAACATGTGGATATGTAACCTGACTAAAGTAAGATACCTTTGTGCTGGTTTGTCTTTCTGTAGGCATCCAGGATGACCCGCTCAGATGAAGACAGGGACATCGGGTGGGACGCCTGGGGCCCCTGGAGTGACTGTTCTCGAACCTGCGGTGGAGGAGCCTCCTACTCTCTAAGACGTTGTCTCAATGGAGGGTAAGCATCATTTAAAGGAGCTATACGGAAAAATGGGCCACCTGTCCAATTGATGATCCAAACAGATAGGACCAGCATATCAAACTTTAATCAATCAAACTTTATTTATTTATATGGCACTTTTCATACTTAAAAGCAACACAAAGTGCCTCACAGAGGCCAAAAACAACAAAGAAGAAAACCCAGCCCTCCCGCCCCGATAAATACATACAGAGACATATAGAGACACACACTCACAGACACGCACGCACACACACATGCACACACAGCCATACGGACAAGGCAAGGAATAAGCCACCTTTGGGGGCCATCCACACTGAGAGGGCCCTCAGCCCATGACTAGGGAGCGCCGCCCGAGACCACCCCGACCCAGGCAGACAGGAGACCCCACACCAAGGTGCAGAGGCCTCCAGCCAACCAGGCCAGAGCCGTCCCCTCGGCAGCGCCACCATCAGTAGACCAAGAGCAGCTCCCAGTGTGGGGGGCCCCCCATGAGGAAACACTGGAACTAAAAACCAAGGGACTCAGACATAAACATAAAATAAAATAAAATGAGTAAATGAAATAAATAGTAATTAAACATGTCGTTAAAACATGCAACTAAAATAAGACACGAACAAGGGTAAATATGCTAAGAAGCCTGATTAAAGGAATAAGATAAATCAAACAAATCAATTGAAAGCCTGATTAAAAAGGTGGGTCTTGAGCCTCTTTTTAAAAAGATCAACAGTCTGTGTGGCACTGAGGTTCTCCAGCAGGCTGTTCCACAATCGGGGGCCATAATAACTAAAAGCCACCTCCCTGTGTGTTTTAGTTCTTACTTTTGGTATGGTTAAGAGGCCAGTGCCGGAGGACCTCAGGGTCCGCAAGGGTTGGTAGGGTAAAAGTAGTAGATAAATAAGAAGGCCCGAGACCGTTAAGAGATTTAAAAACTAATAATCATCAAAAGGCTGGGGTACCTGTCAGTTACTGTCAGTAACGTTACACAATCAGCTACCTTAGAAGGTATCGCTAAAAAGCTAATGTTAGCAACATTAACTGTTTACTTACCAGTCTAGAAGAAATGTTGCCAGTTCATCAATGAACTTCATCCCTCTACTAACCAAGAGCTGTTTCCAGTGGTCGAAAGCCATGTGGTTGCTTGCTGGGAGTGGCTCTGTTTTGTGTTTTGCAATTGCCTTGTTTTCATTGACTGGAGGCGCTACATTCAGCATGATTGACAAGAGGTTAGAATGTACACTGTAGGCAGCGCTACTTCTTCATGCTCTCATGTCCAGCTGATGGCAGACTGGATGCTACAGTGACTCACTATTGCCTCTTGAGGTTTGCAGCTAGCAAGTTAGCATTCTAACTTCAGTAGATATCTCTGCAACACAATGCATACACATCTTTGACATAATGTCAAAACTGTTATTTGTTCACATTCTGTTGATAACTTGAGTTAATTTTTGGATGTTTTAAACTAAAAAGTCTTAACACAAATTGACAGCATCTCTGAATTATGGAAATACCTTGTGGCAGAAATCTGATCATTAAAAAGGAAAAAAGAACCCAGCATCCAGCCTGTGATCCCTGTACAGAAATTTCCTCTTTGCTTTGGTTGATGAGACTGTTTAATGACTAAAACTGTCAACTGGTCAGGGCTGTGGATCTGCTCAGCTGACATGTTACATTTTTCATACCACAAAATATTTGAGAGGGATATCCTGCTGAAGTGTTTTGAAACCAGTTAACCAGATGTCTCGAGTTCAGTCTCTTCACCAATAGGTTGTTTGCATATGACATCATGTCACTCTTTTGGTGCAAACTGCAGATGGAGGGCAGGAAGTGATTTTCTGCATAGGAAGCACTATAACATACACTCAAAATGCCTATGTTTTGCATTATTTATGGTTGCTCAAATTGATCAAACCAAGAAACCATGAGGAGCTTTTATCAAGTCCCAAAAATATGGTGAAAAATCTAAGGGTGAAAAATGCAAGAAATTGAATAACGCCAGAAAAATGACTTGTTAACTGTCTGTTGAGGTCAGGAGGATCTGATTTAAAGGCAAGGCAAGGCAAGGCAAATTTATTTGTATAGCACAATTCATACACCAGGCAATTCAAAGTGCTTTACAGAAGCATAAAAAAAGCATTAAAGTAAAAGCTACAAGCAGCATGACTAGTTCACGTAAGACAGGTTAACGTAAATAATGTACCCTGTCTTATTTCGAGACAATCCACGTCTTTAGTGGCACCGCGGCACTGAATGTTTGTTATTAGGTCTGTTGCTAGGTGGTCATCCCGGAGCACATTGGGACCAAGGTTGTGGACCCAACCGCTGACGAAAAAGTTGTATTTTTTCCATACTTTTGTATGCTTTCATTTGGTTTAGTAGAACGACATCTGAATGACCAGGTAGTTGGTTATATCTGTTGTCTCAGTAGCATGCAAATCTTTCAGCTCAGTTGAAAAATCACTGCTCTTCATAATGTAATGGTCACATCCAACATATGTTCTGATTTTCTGTTAATACCTGTCTCTCGTAATTTCATGTAAACTGGCACAGTAAGAACTTTCCTCCATCTCGTCCATTGCAGTTTTCTCTTCCTGCCCTTGATCTAAATTTAACGTCATGTGACTGCAAACAACTTATAGACCCAGTGTTTGAAGGCACATCATGTATTGAGTCTGTGGAAGATAGAAATGATCATAAATATCCTGTGTATGTAGCTGATCCCAAACAAATATGTTAATAGTGAGTGCAGTGATAATAGCAGCAGTAGCAGAAAGTTTATAGCAGAATTTTTATTGAGTGTTTTGGTCACACATTAGTGAATGTATTCAGTGACTTCTTCATCTGCCCCCAGTCTTTGAAAAGTTTAAAGGATAATGCCAATTTGTCAAACCTCCAGGTTAATCAGATTTATTTGGAACAGAAAACAAAGGTGAATTGAAAAATTATTTAAAAAATAAAAAAGTAGGCAGAGTTGTACTTTGGTCCATGATTAATATCTAATCTGGTGGCCGTATCCTGAAAATAGGACCTGTGATGAAAAATATGTTGGTTCATATTGTGCTCACGGTGGTGTTTTTATTGAAATAAGCATAAATTAATTGATAGACAAAAAATAAAAACTGTGGGCAGGCATTGGTGAAGCTAGACAAAAAGCCAGGGGATGAACATGGTCAAGGGAATGACCAATGAATGTCTACAAACTTCCAAAGAAATCCATTAGTTATGTAGATATCTCAGTCCCAACCAAAGTGTATTGATCATCAGACTGACAATGCCAGCCATGCCATTAATACGGCTGGAAAGTCTACATGCCTGCGTGGAAAAATCTGAATGGTTAGATGACTAAACAAAATTAAAACATACATAAAAACATACTCCACTGTAAAGGCTAAATCCAGTTTATTACACCTTGGATTGCTTCGTCCTACTTTTTTCCCATCATTTGTATCAGTTAAGACAAAATTATGCTCAACAAAGTATTTGCTGACATCTGAGAACACAGCAGTGTCACTAAATAGAAGCATTGTCTTGAACTCAGAGACAGAACAGGAAAGAAGGGACTGAAAGCCAATACAGAGTTCAGTCCATGTCTCAGGGCCGATGTGGATGCGATGATGAGGAGTCGAGGAGACAGTGTCTGGGTCAAGGGTGTTTTGTGTCTTCCTCATACTAATAAACACATAAAGTGTGTGTTGTTCAAATTGTTGCTGTTTTTGAAAGACACAATCAGGTTGTCAGCTCTCACAGCCGGCCTCTCTGCTCAGGTATTTGTTTTTCAACATTACTTGTTCAAGAAGTCATCACTGCCAATCTGTTTCAGACTACGTCCGATGGCCTCCTGGCAACACATTTGTCTCCATTACATCTGACTGCTACGCAGCCTTACTTTCCCATACAACTGCTGAAATTTCTCCCATTTTAAGCATCACTGTCGTCAGTACGAATGTTTATGTTTCTACTGCACACAGACGAACCGCACGTACAGTAAATGCAATGCCCAAGCTGGTTAATTGGCACCTTGTGGTTATAAGTGGAAATGAGTGTACTGACAGAGATAAAAGAGGAGTGAACACACCCTGCAAGCTGGCCTTTGGATTTTTTCTAGAGGTGGTTTAATGGTTTTGTTTGTCATATTTGGGCTAGTGTTGCTCTGTTGAATGTGTTTAGTGGAGGAAGGTTTTCTTCTATGGAGCGTAGAGCCACCAGTGCTGAGAAACAGATGTTTATGGAAAGGTTGTCAGCTAAGGCCCTAACCTTTCACCTCTCTCTGCTGCCTTGGATCTCCCTGCTAAGCCCATCCCACCAAAACAATTTCAATCTCGTGCCAGAGCCTGCCACAGTTTGTGCCTCACCAAGGCCCAGGTACCTCTCACCACAATTCGTCCGCCCCACTAGCACTTTGTGGCACCAAGGCAGTGCACCCCACACTTCCCAGGCAACTGCAATGCCCTTGCAGCAGGATGAGAGGATTGTCCAGATATCCTTTTCAACTGCCTCAGCTTCAGCAGTGAGGGGCAAGAAACAGTGATGGACCTGATTTCTTGAGGCGGGATGCATTGGACTGTTGCACCAAGTTCTAATAACATGGAAAAAGAAATTGGACATGCTCATCTTTCTGCCAGCAAAAGCTGCATGGCTAGTACACACTGCACAGGACTTAAAGGTAAATTTCTAAAATACAAAGAGAATGTGGTGCATGACCACACACACACACACACACACACACACACACACACACACACACACACACAAACACACATGTTGTGTTTTTATCACTTGTGGGGACATTACATAGACTTACATTCATTTCCTGGAGCCTTACCATAACCCTAACCCTAACCATAAACACTATCTGCCTATTCCTAACCCTATACCTAACCTAACCTTACCTAACCCGTAACTCTATCCTCAGTCTTCACCCTAAAATTTAATGATTTACATTAAGGGTCCCCATAAGGCAGGTGAATTTGAAGTAAAGTCTAACTCTAAGTGTAAGCCTAACTCTATGTCTAAATCTTGGTGCTAATCCCCCATTTTCTCATAGATAGATACTAATAGATTCGTAGATACTTGCTCCAGTATAACAAGGTCACTGGTTTGTTTCACTCTGTAAATAACATATGATATAACTTTTAGTTTAGTTTTCATTTTAATCCACTAAAAAGTTTGAAATTTGAATATTTCTCTAAAAGATAAAGGGGGTATTCAAGGGACTTAACAATGCTTTTCTCTAAATTAGTGGTACTCACATCAGACAGAATGTGAAAAAAGTGAAGCAACAGAAGCTGAAATGTCCTTACCTGTAGTCGGTTGTATGGGTCAGTCTTCAACAACACATAATGCAACTTCATAGTATCTAAATGCCCACACATCCATGTTGGAATCCAAGCTTTCTGTTCAGAATTTTAAGCTCAAAAAATAACCTTGATGACATCACAAGGGGTTAATATTGTTAAAAGTTTTAACTTTGGAAAGCTTCTTCCAGAATGTAAATCTGAATGTATGTAATGGACTTTTAATTTTAACCTAAACCATAATCTTTTCCTAAACCTAACCAAATAGTTTGGGTGTCAAAACCTATGTACTGCAAAGGTCCAGTTCAACCTAAACCTGCAACCATTTTACGACTTTAACCACATGAAGACGAAGGTTTGGTACGCCTTCTTGCTGGTAGTCTCCAATGGTCGTATATGTTGTTCTGGGAGTCAATGGCAATCAAGCTATTCTGTTGTTTAGGTCTGAGGACATGCTGCATAAAAATACACCTGTGCAACATCAGTCAAGTTTAATCAGAAAACTGACAAATTGTACAAAAGAGTCTAGTATTTTCAAATTTAAACAACTGCAAAATTCAGGTGCTATTTGTATCTTCAGAGTGCATTATGAATTCATATCCGAATAATATGTTTTGTATTTATTTACATCCCTATGTGAAAGAAATTACCACCTTTACTTTCCTTTTTTGTAACAACATCATTATTTTATGAAAATGACTTTTTGTTCAGTCTCTCTCATTATCACAAGAAAACTGCTTTGTTATCCTGGGAAAACTGGATAATCACTTGAGACCACTCTTTTCAAAATGGTTGCAGCCACAGCCACTTAAGGCCTCCTAGCAGATATTTTGACACTCATTAATCTCTCTCTAAACACCTGATCAAAGCATGATACAGTAATTTGGGTAAAAGACGTTGCGAAATGACATCTGCATTAACTTCATGTCCTAGATTATTCTTATTAAAACCCCCTGCAAAGTCCTCTTTGATAATATGTCAAAACTGAGTTTATCAGTCGGACGCATATGTCCCCCTGGACTCTTTGAAGTCTGATGAGGATCAGTGTCCTCAGACATCTGAAGACTGGCAGTGCTTGGGTGAGACTGGCTGAGCGTGGCCTTGATCACTGTAAACCCTGATCACATCTCTGAGTATCTGGAAGTGATTGAGGGACCTGATTTGTTCAGACTTCCTCTGCAGTGAGAGATTCACACTACAATCATTACAGAAATGTCTCCCAGTAAGACCACTGTGTGTGTGTGTTTGTGTGTGTGTGTGTGTGTGTGTGTGTGTGTGTGTGTGTGTGTGTTTGTGTGTGTGTGCATGGGAGAGGGCCCATTTGATTTCCAGACATAATTAGCCTGGAGAAGTGAGTGTAATGTGTGTATGTGTACATACTAGTTATCCATGTGTGACCTATCTGGAGCAGTACCCTAGATACTGTATTTGTTTGAGTCTGTCACTGTGGGCAACAGCAGACAGATGTGAGAGCATTCATCTTAATCTTCAGTTTCATCCAACTCTTACACAAACTCAGACGCTGTCTGGCTTTCTGTCTGAGTCTGGTGGAGTGGCGCTTGTCTTTGCCCTCTGTTGTGCCTTGCCTTGCCTTGAAGTCATGATGAAATATGTGTCTGTATCTAAAATAACTGACAAAATCCACTGTCCACAGCTGTTAAGATGTTAACATGGAACATAAATTTTACATGTAAATTGTTGCCAAACATCACGCTGAAGCTAATCCTAATTGACACATTTTTTGTAAGCACAGCTGTCAAACTAATGCAATCAGCACAACAGGGTAGATGGAGGGGGTCTGGAGGAGGGATTCAGGGGCAAGTGACCAAGGAATTAAGGACAACAGAGCCAGTCACATCAGGTGGACACCCTGGAGCCTGGACAGAGCAGAGGACTTCAGACAAGTGGCCTTGGACCTGGACAGGGCACCAGTACTCAGGTGGCCACCAGGGAACTGGACAGGGGTGCGGCGGGAGGCTGGGCAGACAAGCAGAGCCACTCTGCTAGACAGCCCAGGAGGCCAGCGACAGGACAAGTGGAGACGACTGACTGAAGATCTGGCTGGGCATCAGTGGAGACAGATGACTGGAGATCTGGAAGATCTGGCTGGTCTGCATGCTGGGCAGCTGAGACTGGAGAAAGCCAAATGGTATTGGGAGCCATGCCTTCTGTTGGAGGTCTCATTTGGGTGTCCCCTGAAAATAGCAAGACCACTGGACGTCAGGGTAGGTCCTTCACTGGTCCATTGAAAGCTAGTACAGTTCGGGGGAAGCAGGTGGTTGGCTGCCTGGTTCAGCAACCTCACAAAGTGACTCAGAAATTGGGAAAAACACTTACAAAAATATCACAGACACAATAGTGAATAGAACTGTAAATAAATCAGTCAGTCGTTCTGCACATCAGTGATCATCAGCTTCAGAACATCTCTGCTTTTACACATTTTGTCCAAGTCGTAGTGTTGTCCGTGAGTTTGTGCCAATTGTAACAATGGTTTAATCTGACCTAATTGGACATGCATGTAGCAGTAAGGCAGGCCTTCTGGAGAACCAAACTTTCCTTTCAATAACTCCTACCAGTGGTAGTGAAGTGTCACTCATGACTCTAGCCTACATAACCTCATAGAACATTGTTTTTTATTTAATATTTACATTTAAAATTTGTAAAAGTTAGCAAGTTATTTCTCTATTTCCTGTTTTTATGTAAGCAAGAAAACTAACATGGCCTGACTGCTTGATTGCATTTCTGCAAAACCTTACAATTGTAGAGTATGTGCTCGACAAGAATGTTTTTTGTTTTTTTTTTACTTCATTCCAAACAAGATCAAATATGCTCAGGGAAGAGGATGATGAAATATGTCCAATACTGAAGGGCAGCATAAAGAGCTGTTCTTGAAATATTTAGAAAAAAAAGAAAAACTGGAGACCAACATCTAGTTGAAAGTGTACTGTGGGAAAAAGATGGTTGAGACACAGATGCAATGTCCTTCATATAAAACACATTCTGGGAACTGACATATACTATATAAGATTAGAAAAAAAAAAAAAAAAAAGACTCCATTGTCTGCAGGACTAATGGTTATAAATATTCTATATGCACAGTGATACACATGGGAAAATCATCCTTTGTTATTTTTAAAAGCACAGTAAAAAAAAATAAATAAATAAATATATATATATATACACACACACACACACACACACAACAGTCTAAGTCAGTATTCTCCCTCCAAGAAACATCAGTCAAGTCCTCTTCAAAGTCATCATCTTTATGAGAAGTGTTACAAACAAGCCCAAAACATAGTTCATTAGATGTACAGTATCCTGTTTGGTGATTTCCTTTGCCTGTCTGTTTAATCTTGGTTATCAGAAGAGAGCAGGGTCTTCCTCCCTCAAAATACTGGACATCTGCCATGACTAAATCATTACAGTATCTGCAGGATTTTTGATAAGCCTATAATAATAATGACGATAATATCACCCTTTTTGTCATTGTCATGAGAGAAAACAACAAATCATACTTAAACATTTCCATTAAATTTGTCACTCAAATGTAAAATGCAACTCAAAGAGTCACATACTTTTGCAGACTTACCTTTCCTTGCATTTCTTAAAAAGTAAAATAACAACAACTGCTGTTGAAACATAAATGTCACGTTTGTGTCACTTTTCTGAGTTTTCTAGTACTGCATCTTCTTCGCCTCACTGTGATGGGTGCATTAGTGCCCCTTGGTACTTGATGGTTGATGACAACCACAGTCTAGCTTGTATTTTAATAATGGCCACAAGGGGCAACAATGAGTGTTTTCCACACTTCAAAACAAACTTAGACATGTGACACAAAAGTGAGATTTGTGCTTTATTGCAGAATAGCTGGTTGATTTTTGCAAGTGTAGGTCTAATTAACTGCCCCACCTCTGTGAAAGTATACCACACAGCCACTTCCTGGATCTTTTCAGTGGGACCCTCTGGGATTGCCTCCCACTCTGTGGATGAGACAGTCCCGAACAGGGCTAATGTAGACCCAAGCTTTAATGTTGTATGGACTCTACCGCTGTTCCAGCATCACTGTATTTTAGCAACAGTTTATATTGATAAACAAAACAACAAAACAGTATCTCTCTATTTTTTTTTCTTTGTACAGTGTGCTGCTTGGCACGGTTGTGTTCTGTCCTGAAAAAATCATCAACAGACCTGCTCTATGGTCATGTCAGTGTAGTGAGTTTTGTACAGGACTAATGGCCATAGACATCCCCAGAGCCTGAAAACACAGCCCACCCATCGCCAGTGCACAAACATGCACAGACTGATGCACACTCACGCACAAACAGTTTGTCCAACCATGGTTGAGTAGTTTGTGCTTTTCAATTAGGGAAATCTATGAATTAGTTCATTAATATGGAGCCATGGCTTGCTGTTGTCTGTCTGGTTGAGCTTGGAGCAGACTGAATGGTTGCAGTGTGGTTCACTGCTCTCTATGTACTCTAAATGGTAGATTAGACCAGACCTGCTTTACACAGGGATAAATGAGTTGCTACCAGTTTAGTCAAAAGTTATTGTAAGCCGACAGGAGAAATGTGCACATTATGGCAGTTAACACACACCAAGAGACTGGGTGTCGTTATTGTTACTAACAAGGTGGAACGGATTTAACAGCCTGTCCATGCTGTCATGGGGAAAGGAACGTTCTGCTATGGCACATTTCACATGCTCAGGTTCATTCTGAAGCAGTGTGTGTGTGTGTGTGTGTGTGTGTGTGTGTGTGTGTGCGTGTGTACATGTGTGTATGCGTGTAGGAGTGTGTGCGTGGGTTTTTGTGTGTGTATGTGTGTGTATGTGTGTGTTTGTGTGTGTGCATATCTGTGGGTTCAATTTTGCTTGACATTTTGGGCACTGCCAGCTGGAGCTCAGTGAAGTGCTGAGATGGCTGCTGGCTGGGTGATGTGAGCTGCAGGTGGAGTGTGCTGTAACCATGCAAGAGTGTGTGTGTGCGTGTGTGTGTGTGTGCGTGTGTGTGTGTGTGCGTGTGTGTGTGTGTGTGTGTGTGTGTGTGTGTGTGTGTGTGTGTGTGTGTGTGTAGTCACGCACATCATTTCCTTTGTATTTTACAAATTTACTTTTAAGTTCTGTGGCGTGTGTACTAGCCATGCAACTTTTGCTGGCACAAAGATGAGCATGTCCAATTTCTTTTTCCATTTTATTAGTGCTCGGTGCAACAGTCCAATAATACGCTGCATCCCGCATCAAGAAATCAGGTGCATTGCTGTTTCTTGCCCCTCACTGCCGAAGCTGAGGCAGTCGAAGGGGATGTGTGGACAATCCTCTCATCCTGCTGTTCAAGGGCATTGCAGTTGCCTCAGAAGTGTGGGGTGCACTGCGGGCAGACGAATTGCAGCGAGAGGTACCGGGGCCTCTCCAGAACAAATTGAGAAAAGTTCAACAAAGTTGAAAGACGAGTAAAAATATTGAAAACAGGCTTCAAATAAATTGTTTTTGCGAATGGGGTGAACTAATACTTAGTACTTAGTTCGTATTGTCTTGTTGTTAGCGCTTTAACAATACCTATGCAATAATTTTGTGAGGAATAAAAAAACCAGCTAAAAAGGATTCTTATCAATTTCTAAAAATAAACTATGTTAACATCAGATAAGAGAAGGGTGCTTCATGAGTGGCATTAACTTTTAAAGCTTTTGATCAATGACTTTTTGTGTTTTCACACAACTTGTGTATCATAGAGTCACCTGTTGGTTTGCAATATGGTGCTGAGAATTTTCTTTTACCTTGCTTTGCAGAAGATGTGATGGCAAAAACATTCGCTACAGAACCTGCAGTAACATGGTGAGTCTGATTTTTACTCCTCATTCTTAATATTAGTTGCTACATTTATTTGAGATTAATACATGTTATCATAGAGAGAAAGACTGTATTAGAAACTCTTTCCTCTTTGAAATTTTTAATCCACAGTTTCTTTAAGTTGATATGTGTCTTAAAGAGATTGCTCTCCCAAAAAAATTTACAGAATCCCGAAAACAAGCATTTACGTTCCAGTGACAAAGCCCTCTAGTGGCCGGAGGAATTATGACTCTAGTCTGTTGGGAGCAAAAGAGGAAGTCAGGTGACATATTTTAGAGACACAATGTCTGTGCAGAGAGAAGGTCAGGGGTGGATTGACGGTTTAATAATGGGAGACTGCTGTTGGTTTCCATTTTCCTACAGTGATCCAACAATGATTCATTTTAACCTTGACCACATTTGTTAACTAACAGTGAAGGATAGGTTCAAATTAAAGTTCAAATTTCAAGTATGCCTTGAGAGACAAGACCAAACAGCCTTTTCTTGCTGTAATAATTCCAGGAATGTTCTCTTCTCAGATAGCTGTTACTTTGGAAGATCTCCACCTGATTAACTTACACTGCGCAAGCCTCATTTTAGCTTCAGAAGAACTTTGAAATGCATTGCACTCAGAATGAGGACTGCAGACTTTATGCCCCATCACTTGTATTGAAAGCACATTAAGAAAGGATCTTTTGATGGCCAGTATGAAGAGGAGGAATGAGCAGAGCTAGCAATGCATATTCAATTTACATATGATTGTTGTTGTTATTGTGTCATGGAGCACTCGCTCTCACTCACTGAGTTTCAATAGTAGGGTCGGCTGATGCAGGTCACGCCCTCTATCTGTCGCTAGCTGGCGAAATCCTGAAGGGGCGTGTTCAGTCATGGCGACAGGCTGTGAGGGGGCACAGCTGTGGCACTTCCTGTATTTAACACACAGGCTGCGCTGAAGTGTCAGCCTCATGTGAAGACCCTTTTGGGTAAAGACCTGCGAGTCTACTTGTGCGAGTCCACTGAGCAAGGACACAGGTAACTACCACTACTCTTACACTACTCCTGCTGCCTTTCTGCACCCACACCATGTGATACCAATATATTCCGGTCCTCCAGGAAATGCGAAAAAAATGCATTGGCCATAAAAGGCGACGCAATCCTGAGAACCATTACTCACTCAGAAAAACCTCAGATACCCCTTGTGCTTTTTCCTTTGCTCTATGGAATTGCCAGTCTGCTGTAAACAAAACCGAATTGACTGAAACCTGGATCCATTCAGAAAACACAGCCACACCAGCTGTGCTTTCAGCTGACTCTACTTTCTCCCACACACCTCGTCCTGATGGACGAGGAGGTGGCACGGGCGCACTCATTTCCAAAAACTGAAAATTCACCAAGCTTACTCCTCTAAGCAACTGCTCCTCATTCGAATATCATGCAATCATGGTTACTGCTCCCACTAAGCTGTATATATTGGTCATATATCAACTTTATATCTGAACTGGACATGCTACTCTCAACCTTTCCCGAAGATGGCACCCCACTGATTGTCATGGGTGACATGAATATCCATCTTAACAAACCCCATGCGGTCGACTTCCTTTTGCTGCTGTCCTCATTTGACCTCAAACAGGCCTCCACCGCTCCCACACACAAAGCGGGCAATACTCTCGACTTACTGCAATGCGAAACTGCTGCAAGGCTAAGCTAACTGTCACCCCACTACATGGATCAGACCACTTTTTTACTGAATTCTCTGTATCCTTACCAGAGCATCCTCAAGCTCCACCACACATGGTCTCCTTCAGATGAAACCTCCGGTCCCTCACATTGGCTCAACTTTCTGATGAGGCAACCATGCCTCCTCACAGTGTTTTGTCCTCACTCCCTGTGAATGAGGCAACAGGCACACTCTGCTCTTCACTAGCCTCTCTAAACAATCTATGCCCACTCTCATCCAAACTTGCTTGTAAAACCCCCACCAGGTCGTGGCTCACCGGTGTCATCAGAGAGCAATGGGCGGTGCTCAGAGCAGCCATGAGAAAATGGAGTAAAACCAGAGATCACTCTGACCTCAGTGGCTGGCCAGCTCTGTCCTGGGATACCATCTGGAACTGGTGGAGAAGGTGGGGGAGAGGAGGATGACAGGCAAGCTGTCGTCCATGACAGTCAATGACTCCCACCCCCTCCAACACACACTCACTGCACTGAGGAGCTCCATCAGTGACAGGATGCTACATCCAAAGTGTGTGAAGGAGCGGTATCGCAGGTCATTCCCTCTTGCAGCTGTCAGACTACACAACAAAAACTGCTCCAAGTAATCTGTGAATTATCTGTGCAATAATCTGTGCAATCCAACCTGTAAATAACAGTCTGTAAATAATAATAATAATAATAATACTATTTACAATTTCTCAAGATGACATTTATTTTTTATTCCACTCTTTTGTATATACTTATTGTTTTTAATTTGCATGCACTTGTTACACTACTCTATCCGCTTTATTGGTGCTGCTGTGAACTGGAATTTCCGCTTGCGGGACTAATAAAGGAATATTGAGTTGACCCTATACTCAACCCAGCTCAGGTTGAAAAATTACAGGCCAGTTTCACTCCTCTCTTTCTGTCTTGAGTGCACAATCTTTAATCGGGTTTCTGAATTCCTTTCTGATAACAACCTGCATGATTCCAGCCAATCCGGTTTTGAAACGCAGACACTCTACGGAGACTGCGCTTTTATCTGTAGTGGAAACACTACGATCAGCTAGGGCTACTGGTCAATCCTCTGTCCTCTACTATTGCTCGGCTGCCTTTGACACGGTTAACTACCAAATCCTCCTCTCCACACTCGCTGAGCTCGGGTTCTCAGGATCTGCTCTCCTCTGGTTTGAGTCCTACCTCTCAGGGAGATCCTTGGCAGTTTCTTGGAGGGAAGAAATGTCTAAATCCCACTGCTTGTCCACAGGGGTACCTCAAGGGTCTGTGCTTGGACCCCTTCTCTTCTCAATATACACCACCGCACTTGGTGCAGTCATCCACTCACATGGCTTCTCATACCATTCATATGCTGACGATACCCAGCTCCTCCCTTCGTTCCCGCCGGACGACCCCACTGTCTCGGCTCGGATATCGGCATGTCTTGCCAATATCTCGGCATGGATGAAGGAGCGACACCTTCAGCTTAACCTGTCAAAGACTGAGCTCCTTGTCATCCCAGCCGGTCCCTCTATACAACAACAGATCAGTATCCAGCTTGACTCAGCTCTGCTCACTCCCGAAAATCTGCCAGAAACTTGGGTGTCATGATTGATGACCAATTAACTTTCAAAGGGCACGTGACCTCTGTTGCTCAGTCATGCCTGTTTGCCCTGTACAACATCAGGAAGATCAGACCCTACCTGTCTGAACATGCAACACACCTTCTAGTACAAGTGCTGCTACTATCACACCTCGACTATTATAATTCCGTACTGGCAGAGCTCCCAGCATGCTCGCTAAAACCTTTGCAGTTGATACAGAATGTGGTGGCTCGCCTGTTATTTAACCAGCCCAAACGAGCGCATATCACTCCGCTATTCATATCCCTCCACTGGCTCCCAGTTGCTGCCGGCATTAAGTATAAATCCTTGATGCTTGCCTCCAAAATTGCTACCAAAATCGCTCCGAACTACCTGAACTCCCTTGTGCTGCCACCTCCAAAAGGCCCCAAGTCTCTAGCTGAACTCTTTTCTTCTGTGGTTCCCCGGTGGTGGAACGAGTTACCAAACTCCTTTCATTCTGCAGAGTCCCTCTCAATCTTTAGAAAAAGACTGAAGACCAAGCTCATTACTGAACACCTTGTTTCATTAAAAAAAAAAAACTCTCAGTCGACTCTATGCACTTTTTGCATTACATCGTAGCACTGTCTCGTAGCACCTATGTCCAGTTGGACCAGAAAGTTGCACTAGCGCACTTACTCTTGTTGTTCTCTCCTGTCTAGAACCTTGCTTATGTGTGAAAATCCCATATGTATGTCACTTTGGATAAAAGCGTCTGCTACATGACAAATGTAAATTGTAATAGTAACATATGGGCTCCTCACTATTGTTTTAAGACAGACTTGAAAAATTTGAACCTTTCCATTAAAAACATGGCTGTTATTGTCACCAATAATAGCCATGTTGTTTACCTTATAAGTGTTGGTATAAAGAGCAGTTAAATTCAATTTTGTTATTTAATTTGGAGGACTTGTTCTCTGCAAGAGGTAACAAACATTTTGTTTTCCATCCTCAGATTTCCTGCAGTTTAATATCAGTAAACCGCAGGATTTTTACTAGACATACTGGTCAGTGGTGCTTTTAAGTAAAGAATACCTGAGGACCAAGAATAGGAAAAGATTTAATGCTGATTCTTCCTTAGTCAGTTGACAGTATATACCTGATATCAGAATTTAATTTTGACTAATTTTCCTGGTGTGATGAACTGTTGCAGAGCTACTTTATGGTGGTGGGATATGGGATATGAGATAGTGTTGTGTTCTGAAAGGCTAGTTCCATTTTGGATGTGGTTCCAGGTGGAAAAAAATACTACATGCCACTATCTACAAACAGTCAAAAATCAATATCTGTGTCAGCCTCCAAAAATCAGTATCCATTGAGCTCTAATTTCCAGCCATGGTCCTGCATTCAAGGCTTCATGTTTATGTCAACTTGAGTGCAAGTCCAATATTCACTCAACTTTTTAGATCTGCTCCACTGTGTTCATCAGCTACTCTCAACCTGTGTCTGTCTGCTGTTTGTGTTGGACAGAAAGTGTACAGTGGGTTTATCAGAGCTTTTTCAATGACTGCTATTGGAAATGAGGTGGTTGAGAATGAAAACAGTAAAGTTTTTTCAGTAAAACCAGTAAAACCAAAGGTTAGGGTTAGGGTTAGGATTAGGTGAGCTGCAAAAAGGGGAACCTCAACATAGTGTGATCCATTGTTAGTGTAAACATTTTAACTCATGCAGCTTTGCCTTGTGGAGTTTTCCTGTAACCAAACAACCAACAACATATACAATCATCTTTTCTGTCCAAAATGTGTTGTGTGTATGCTCGGTCTGACAGACATGTTGAATTCATTTCTTTCCTCATAAAGCATATGTATATTCAAAGCATCAACTTTAGTTGATGCTTTGAATGCTCTTAAACCTGCTTTGTTTAAGTCCCTGTTTGGTAGTTTGCAGTCTTCTTGGTGCTCAAAAACTCAACAGTGTGGAAATAACAAAAAATATGAAGGTTAAAGTTGGAGACAAATGGATTGTGAAATGTGAAAGAAATGTTTGGAAATAGAAAAGCAAAAGTAAGATAAAGGTGAAAAGGAAGGAAGGAAAAATCAGTGTGAATCTTGGTTTCTGTAATCAAAATATGTTAACTGTCATATTTAACTATTGTTTTCAAATGTTTTACATATAGTTTAATTACATCCTTTAAATGCCAAATAAATAAAATGACACTGAAATTACACTACTCAAAAAGTTAGGGATATTTGGCTTTCAGGTGAAATTTGTGGAAAAGGTTTACACTACAGTGATATTATATCATGAAAGAAGGACATTTAAGTAGAAGCATGCAATGGTGATTTCGTCATCTCAAATAATTTATTGAAACAAAAGCTGACAACAGTGGTGGGTATACCACAACAAAAAATGTCAATGTCTCAATAACTTGTCATGTGCCCTTGAGCATCAATTACAGCTTGACAATGACATCTCATGCTGTTCATGAGTCAACTTATTGTCTGCTGAGGCATGGCATCCCACTCTTCTTGAAGGGCGGCCCTCAGGTCATTGAGGTTCTGGGATACAGATTTACAAGCCTATACACAGTGACTCAGCTCATCCCATAGGTCTGGATTCAGGTCTGGAGAAAGTGCAGGCCACTCCATTTGAGGTACCCCAGTCTCCAGCAGCCGTTCCTTAATAATGCGACCTCGATGAGCTGGAGCATTGTCATCAGTGAAGATGAAATTAGGCCTGTGTTGTTCATGCAGGGGCACAATGACTGGATTAATGATGTTATTCAGGTAATATGGGCTTGTCACTTTACCATTCACAAAGTGTAGGGCAGTTCTGTATTGACTAGACACACCTGCCCACACTGTAACACCACCACCACCAAAGGCTCATCTGGTGACAACAGTGGCTGATGCATAGTGCTCTCCTTGATGTCTCCAACATCGTTGGCGGGCATCATTTCTGCTCAACGTGAATCAACTTTCATCAGAGAACAGCGCTAAGGCTCCCTGGTCCCTCCAGCAAAAATGCTGGTGGTATAGTCACCCTTGCAGGTTGTCTAGAACACAGACCACGTGGATGTAAATGGTTTAAAATGGTCTGACGTGACACTTGGGTGCCTGTCACCTCCCATTCATCATCCGGTTCCGCAGGGAACTGTTCACAATGAAGTGGTCATCAGTGTGGGATGTGGCCAAAGGACGTCCACTTCTACACTTTTCTGTGACTCTTCCAGTCTCTCTGTATCTCTGTTGCAACGTTGATGAAGACACTCTAAGCTCAGTGGCCACCTCTGTCTGAGAACATCCTGTTTGAAGCCTCGCAACGGTGAGGTAATGCTGATCAGTTGTTAGGCGTTGTCTTGGTCTCATGATGTCAAAATGCGAACAGCATGATGAAGAGGACTGTTTAAATATCAATTGTAATTAAACCAGGAAATTTATTGGTCAATTCATGGGTCAAACCTCTGTTGTGAATTTTGCTGTTCAGCTCATTGTTAGAGAAAAGCAAGTTGTGCAAAAAGTACTGAAACATTGAACAGTTGGACATGTGCATTCAAAAGTTCAGTGAAGGTCAAATTAAGTTCACCTGTAAAGCTTATAGTGCATTTTAGGTTCATCCTGAAATTTCACCTGAAAGCCAAATATCCCTTTTTGTGAATAGTGTAGTTGTAATAAAATACTGTGGTGTAACACTCCAACCTCTGCCTTTGTCCTTATTATTCTTCTCCTCAGGACTGCCCAGCAGAGTCAGGTGATTTCCGGGCTCAGCAGTGTTCAGCCCACAATGACATCAAGTACCAGGGTGTCACTTATGAGTGGGTCCCAGTGCCTTATGACCCCTCAGCACCCTGTGCATTGCGGTGCCAGGCTAAAGGAAGAAGCCTCACTGTTGAACTGTCCCCCAAGGTGCTGGACGGGACACGATGCCACACAGACACCTTAGACATGTGCATTAATGGAGTGTGTCAGGTAAGGGATTGTATTGTATTGTATTATAAATCTGGTCTGATATGATTAGACACCTGCACCATTTGTCTCATTACCTGTGTGAGTGAAAAAGGGTGCAATGCCAGGAAATTGCATCAAAACAAAAGGTTGGACAGTTCTGTGACATCAAATGTAATATTTACTATCTAGCTTTATTAATTGGATAGTGTGTGCTTGTGAAGAGGGTTCATGTAAAATGCTGTTTATAAAATTGGACACTGCTGAGCCTTCACAGGTGTAAGTCAGTGTGAACATGAAGCGAAACAAAACTGAAAAGCAACAATGAATATTTTTTGTTTGGGACCAAATTAACTGAACTACAGTACACAGTATACCTTGGGGGCTGTGTATCATTCAAAACTTTTTAGTACTGGTGCCAATATGATCCCTGACTTCTTTGATATTAATATTTTTGTCAACATCTTGAATATTTATGTGTTCTCCTACCAAAAAAAAAAAAAGCTTCTGTTTTAAAATGCATCGGAGTTATCATATCAGTCAGTCATAGTAACCCAAGCACACTCACACACCAATGGATACATAGCTGCTATTCAAGGTACTGGCCTGGTCATCTTGGGGTTCAATGTCTTGCTCAAGGTCAAGGTCTTAATGTGGAAAAGATAAGCTGATGATGATCAAACTGCTAATGCTGCAGGTAGTAGTTTACCTGCCTTACTTCCTGA
This sequence comes from Chaetodon auriga, assembly GCF_051107435.1. Taxonomy (NCBI): domain Eukaryota; kingdom Metazoa; phylum Chordata; class Actinopteri; order Chaetodontiformes; family Chaetodontidae; genus Chaetodon; species Chaetodon auriga. The sequence goes on from NC_135074.1 coordinate 2,507,725, forward strand.
GCCACAGCCGGGCCTGCACCCCTGATCCAGCACCTAGGCCCACCCAGATGGTGGACTAATACCAAGCCGATACAAGATTTAGATTTTGTTCAGTTTATTAATCAACATTTTACAATATTCTCTTAAGCAAGTACCTCTGAGACCTCATCCATAATTATATGGGATGCATTTTAAGCTTATATTAGAGGGCAAGTATTAAGCTAACTTCACATACAATCAATAGTTGTGTTTTATGACCAAAAAGACTCTCCTAACAATCATTCAGCTTTACCTGCTATGTGACCCAAGGCAAGAGAACTGAGCTTGGTGCATTCTTGCTGCTACTAATTCCAAAGACAAAATATGAGAGGTGGTAGAATGTCATAGAAATGGAGTGAATTTCTTGCCATCTGCAATCCTCTCTATTTTTGTTTTTTTATTTGGATGATTTTATTTGTTTTGCATCTATGTATCTGCATTTTTCTCCACACATTTTGGTTAGGTTAAGGGACAGATCACAGTTTGGGTTGAAATAGAGAATGAATGAATGACACAGATCTCAAACACAGTTAATTGTTTCTTAATTTGTCTCAAATTTTAGTGTCAGAATGTTAAGGAGATGTGTGGTTTGTGAAAGTTGGGTTGAATGTTTGCTTCAGTGACTATGGGGCAAAAGAATCAGTCATAATCACCTTCACTCCCAGCATTGGAGTTAATAGACTAAGGACCTGCTGCAAGTCTCCTAAAGGGGATGGTCAGTGGCAACACCCACTTGTCACAGATACAGGAAATGACTCTTATGTGTGATGTCTCCTTTCTGAACTGTCTCTGCCTTGACTATTGACTGTATTGTTGACTCATCCATCCATCCAGAGCTCCTCTCTCTGACCTTTGTGATTCTATACTATGCCATCTGGCTTTGTCCTTTTCTCTCAATGGACATGAGTCATAATTACTATGGTCACAACAGGCCTTTGTCATTTCAATATAGACACATGTTTTTTGCCGTTTGCTGAAAAGTGTTTTGTAGTTTTGTCTCACTTCTACTTCTAAATACATTGTGAGTATCCACATCGCTGCTTTTCTTTGCAGCTAATAGTGTGGTCCCAAATGTATTAATAGGCCATCATAAACTAAAAGTCTGAGCTGGAAACTGTGGTCCCTGCAGTGTCATAATCATGTCAGAAGTTCTATATTTAGTGGAGCTTTGTTTTGGGACACATAGAGAGGGATTTACTGTGGATCACTTCCACTCCAGGCTGGCTGCTTGATTAGAGGCTCTTTGTGACTGCATGACAGGAGGAGGAGCACATGTGTTATACTTGACAGACCACAAACAATAATTTATATGTCGTCTTTAGCACATAGGTGATGTAGCAGAATGTGGCGGTGTAGCAGATTATGAGCTACTGACTGTTCCCATCCAGTCATTTGGATGCTTTTCCATAAGGTTCGTTTAAGCTGAAAACAAGAACTGATGAGTTTTGGACAGCTTGTTGTCTTTCAGGTTGGTGTTACTATCAATTTGGCCATATTTCATATTGTATGAAGGTGAAAATAACAAATCACACACAGCACAGTTTTTCAGTACTCCAGCTTCCACCCATACCACTATGACCAGGTTTAAGATTTGTGGGAGGCTGTGGTCAACAAACTTTTGTTTTCTTTTTTTTACTGACATAAAATCATATTAAGGCACTGGTAAACTGTGGGAAATGCATTTCTGTCACCAGCTATCACTGCATAATTTAATATTTCAATCATAAAAAACGCAACTAGGAAAGTGAAAAACTGTGACAGAATCAAGGGAGTAAAGAAGCAAAAAACAAAGGGCATTGTGGGAAAAGAACGAGGTTATCCCCTATCGGCTTCCTCAACAATGAGGTAGATAAGATAATGAGGTAGCATCCTTGCCAGATCCATTAAAAACATGCTCTGCCTATGCAGCTGTCTACATCATACAGCACCAGTTTACAATGCAGTTTCATCACAGGAAAAGGGAGATGTATTTGCTAGCAAACATTCATTCATGCGGGGGGGGGGGGGGCGCTGGAGCCTATCCCAGCTGTCAGTGGGCGAGAGGCACCCTGAACCAGGCGCCAGTCGATTGCAGGGCAACATATAGAGACAAACAACCATTCACACTCACACTCACACCTAAGGACAATTATTAGAGTCACTAATTAACCTAATGAAGCATGTTTTTGGTATGTGGGAGGAAGCCGGAGTGCCCGGAGAGAACCCACGCATGCACGGGAAGAACATGCAAACTTCACACAGAAAGGCCCTGCCCGACTCGGGGATCGAACCAGCGACCTTCTTGCTGTGAGTCATTCTCATAGTGTCTTTATGAACATGGGGAGGACCAGCAAATTCAAAGTGAAGGACTCATGTGCACTAACTAACCGCCTAGGTACTAAAACAAAGATGCGAGAAGCTCAGATTACAAGAGAGGCAGAGGGAGTGAAACTTATCATGCCACTACTGCACCATATCTTTACACAGCAAATGTTTTTTGCTCCTATGTTAATGTTCACAATCTTATAAACAGAACCTGTTGAAAGGTTAATGACTCTTATCCACAAGGCTGATAAAGGTAATTTATAGATAGAAAATAGGAAACCCATTATGCTCCTAAACACAGATTATGTTCAGAGAGAGGTCTAAGAGAGAAATCAAAAGTTAAGCACAAACAGACTTTATAACCATCAGATGAGTCCTAATATTCTTGATTTATTTCATTTATGATATTGAAACTGATGCTCTTACAGCATTTCTTGACCTCTGTATTGACAGTTGAAATGTTTTATAAGAATACAGTTGTGTTACGCTGTATCCAGACACTACAAACACTACAAACTTTGTTTCTTTGTTTTTGTCAAGTGGTAATTACTGTTGTTGTGGAAATTAATGTCTTTCTTCCTTGAGAGAAAGAAAAGCAATGACAAAAACATGTCTTTGAGAATATTTAATAAAAAGGTTTTGAGAGTAAATACACTTTCAAGTATGCATCAGAGCAGCATTCAAGCTGACTGACAAAGCAATAAAATACAAGATGAATTTATTTCAAATGTGAGTGGCATACAAGACCAGACAGAGGAAATGTCTGTGAGACAAGCAAAGGGGAACCAAGCAAGAGGTGTCTGAAAGGTCATGCGCAGATCTGGTTTGGGTCGGGTTTGTGGTTAGGTGTTTGGGGGTACAACTGTGTGCGCAGCTATGATAAAAAAAATAAAATAAAATAAAATATATGTCTGCAGATATACCATCTAAGGAGTTGTTTGTAGCATAGGAGGTGCATGGTAAAAGTCTGCTGTGCTAGGTGAAAGTGTATGATATACAGGAAACACAGAAAGGCTCATTATGATTAACTGTCAAGGCATAAGTAAAAATAGTAATTTTGAAAGAAAAATAGCTACCAAAATTGAACCCAGTGTGGGATCCATGCAGCTGGATTCTTTTTTTAAACTAACTATTTCTTGAATCATTGTGAAAAATCATTAAGCCAACTACTTCCAGCAACCTGGTACCTGCTGATTTCATGCCAACTGAAACATGATCAAATAACCCCCATCACACCAAGAAATCAGCTATTGTGAGCACGTCAGGCTACATGAGCAAAGTGAAACAAAATGGCAGTTCATTCTGATTATCAGGGTTATAATAATGTGGATTTTTTTCATGCTAAAATTACTGTCTTAATGCTCTTTTTAGATGAATTGGAAATATCCTCCCATAATGTCACTTAAAATTGGAATAAAAGGTCGTGTGCGTTTTCTCAACCTTGATTTTTCCTAGATGCAGTAATCTGACATTTTGAAGCATGGTGTCACTCACTTGAGATGCTACGCAGTATTACATGCTTCTAATCCTCAGAATTACACTCAGGATCAGTCACTAACAGCCTGATTTCTTTCTTGGATTTTCTCAGCTGCACACTAAAAAGTATAATATCAACTGAGAGTTTTGCATTTCCCAGGCCTATGTTGAATTGCAAGTAGCATAATGTCATTGATATTATTGATATTAGCATACTTCCAGTAAACTCCATGGGGGTGCCGAAGGTGGAGTAATTCAAATTATTTATTTTGAATAATGGAAAAGGTACTCATTGAAATGATTTTGATGATGAGTTCTTACTCCTCAGCAGAAACAGCCAATATAAATGAAGCTTGAACAAAAGTTCTATCAGGAGAACTGCAGGCTTAGGCCTGTATCTTATTTCTCATACCATCCTGCATTCAATCCTCTCAATTCAATTCAATTTCAATTCAATTGTACTTGTACATTTGCAAATCACAACAGAAGTTGTCTCAGGACACTTTCCATATAGAGCTGGTACCGGCCGAGCTCTCACACATGCTCATTCATAATTTCTTTGTTGTCAATGTCTGAGGCTGTCGATTGATATATCATCTGTTCTCATCAGCTGGTCACATCTGCCCAAATGCACAGTGACACTCACTGTTAGCCTGTCATCTTGCTGTTGTCTTTTCAAATGTGATTCTGTCTCTCTGCCTTAGTATGTTCATGCTGCTGTTATGTGCACCCTCCGCCTCCTCATCACCACCCCGTCTTCACAGATTCATCAGTTTCATCGCTTCTTCATCCTCATCAACCTATCATTCAAATAGTGTCATCTGCCACCACCAATATCAGTGTCTGGACTCCATGGAGAGATTTATCTTGCTGCTGCTCAGGGTGATGCCCCTCGATTACAAAATCTCCCTGTGGAGTCTAAGCACCGAAGACTTAATTATCACATATCGAACTGTGTTCTTCACTTACTGGCGAGTTAACAGCAGCAGTAGCTTTATCCATTAAATGCAAATCTCCTCCTACAATACATTGAATAAAAAGAAACTACTTTGCATAATTTGAAGATTGTTGGTGTTGTCAATTTGATGTTTTTTATTGATATTTTTCATGTAAATGTTAGTTATAGCTTTCATTCAGACATGACAGGACTGTTATATAAAGAGACACGATCTTGGCACCTGGTACACAAGAAACAAAGATATGAGGGATGAAGAATGTTTTCTGGTTTGTCACAGGCTGCATCATCATGCATCAAGCTGTGAACACATTAACATTATGACTTCATAAGATATGATGAATGTGTTAGCAAATAGTTTTTTGATATTTAACAGTGTTCTTAGTAAGGCAGACAAGAAGTCCATTTGATCTCTCCTGGTGTATTTAATATTATGCAGCTCTGGCTTGTACCTTAATTATAACATTGCATTCAGACGTATGCCATGTTGGAAATGTTATTGATTTGACATGTCTGACATAGTAAGACTGCAGTTGTGACATTTACATAACAGGGACTTGGGAACTTATTCAGACATGAGACTGACATGTATAATTGCCATCATATTTACATGAACCGGTGCACATGCAAAAATGGCAATAGAAAGGAATCAATCAGACCCAATTCCACCACTGGAAAAGTATCGGGGAAGGGGGTTTCAGAGACTCTCACACAGCCATCTCATTTGAAGCATAGTGAGTTCCTGAGGAGGTCTGAATATAGCAATCATCATCATGGATGGGCCAAATAGCTCATTAAAAAAAAAGGCATACAATGTATTTCAGGTCTTGCAACAGACACCCTCTTCCAGGTAGTGTGATAGTGGTGATAGTGGCGAGGAAGAAACTTCCCTTTAACAGGCAGAAACCTCAGGCAGAACCAGGCTCTGGGTGGGCGGCCATCGCGACTGGTTGGGTGAGAGAGAGAGAGAGCAAGATTGAGAGTGAGACAGACAGAGAGAGACAGACAGAAATGCAATCAGAGAGAGAGAGCGAGAGAGAGAGAGACAGAAATGCATTCACAGTAACAGTGACAGTGGATGTAATAATAGTAGTAGCAGTTGCAGTGGATGTCAGGCAGGGCCATGGCAGGAGAAGTGGCATTCTACTGACCCCACTGGTCACCCCTTTTCAGCGAGAGCTTCCCTGCCATCTCCACATTGTTGTTGATGGCTGTTCTCCTGCTTTGTCCCCTAATGACCAATGTTCCACTGGCCTTGCTGAGGGAATGGTTTGCAAACCCCCAACTATCTAGCTCCACTGGCATGCACCTGGTCTACCACCCATTCCTGCAGCAATCCTCTTCTGGTTCTTGGTACTTCACCTTCTTCCTCTCTTGTGCTTCCTCCATCTTCTCCTCCTAGGGCACAGTTAGCTCTAGCAAGATGAGCTCTCTTGTGGTCTCACAGACCAAGATGATGTCTGGTCAGTCCTTGTGGATGATATGTGGTGGAATTTTCTGCTCCTTCCCCCTGTAAACTGTCATCACCCAGTCTCAGGCCAAGACCAGCAAACAAACAGAGCAGCCCTTGAGTCTTCCATTGGCTGCTCTCCCTCTTTGATGAATACTGTAGCATGAGTGCATCTACTATCACTGATCACCTTGCTGATTGCCTTAGCAATGGACTTGAGGGCCTGGTCATGTCTCCAGTGATCACCCAGTGTCTTGGAGCAGCTGCTCAGGATGTGTTTAAGGGTCCCTTTCTTGGAACACAGGAGGGTGTTTCTGCTTTGACCCCTGTGAATAGGTTGGATGGGCTGGGGAGGACATTGTAGACCCCCTGAATCAAGAATTTGACTCTCTGAGGGTTCCATTTCCAAGTGTTCTGCCAGGTGACTTTCCACTCCATCATCTGTTCACACTTCATCTAGGCATCCTGTAATTGCATGGCCACTGCCCTGCTTCTTCACTCCTCCTCCACTGAAGTGTGCACTCCCTTCTGCGCTAGCTTTGCCTCAGGCTACAGACTGTGGCTCCTGTCACTGTGTGGTTTTTAATTCACACATTTATACAGTCTTATGGCAGCAGGAATGAATGATCTCCTGAACTTCTCAGTTCAACAGCACAGAGAGAGAAGCCTGTTACTGCGGCTGCTTCTCTGAGCTTCCAGAGTCTCACGAAGAGGATGACTTTTGTTGTTGAGGATGGTGTGTACCATACTCCTCATCCGCCTATCCACCATGGACCCCACTTATTCCACCCCCCCCCCCCCACCGATCACAGAGGCACACCTGCTGATCAGTTTATCCAGCCTGTTACTGTCTCTAACAGGCTCTGCAGTATCATCAGGGCTTATTTTCAAAAACAGCAGAAAGTCCTCAAATACCTCATTGAAGGTAAAAGTTCCTCAGTGAACATAGAAGTCACAGCTGGAGGATCCACCATGATCATTGTAACATTTTGCCAGACCAAGCACACACGCACAGCGGCAGCTCCATGATGAGGCACAAGGGGGCAGTGCCCCCCCAATTTTGTTCACTGTGCCCCCTCACTTGTATAGAAGCATGTCAATCATTGTAAGTCTAGCGATGACTGAAACATCCAGTAAAGCTTTGTGAACACTGCAACATAATATTTTACAAGTTAAGCGAGAAGTTTTGAAAACAAAAAGTCTGCCATTGAGTCAGCTAGCTGGATATTGTCATCCCATTTGCAGCAATGGAATTGAGAAAGTTAATGACCATCTCAACAGCAATATGTTCACAAAGCTTTACTGGATGTTTCAGTCATCGCTAGACTTACAATGATTGACATGCTTTGAGTTGTCACATTTTCATCGTTTACTGCTTGCACTTGTCTTAATGTAAATGCTGCCGGGCTGACAGAGTTGTTGAGCCTGACACCACCGTGGATGATTTAGGAGAAGGTGAGCCCAAATAGGTTAGTTCCCATTAGTAAAAGATAGACACTAGCTGCTGGCACTAGCTATCTCTAGAAGCTAGGCAATTATATAATAAGCCTATTGAATTTGTATTTACACTACAGTTATAAGTAAACTATGTTTTGCTTCTTGTTCTCAAAACGTGAAATTATGTCTTGCAAGTTTCAAGGTACCTAATTGTCAACCAGATGTGTTCGCGCTGTAAACTTGAGAAAGCCAAGCCTAGCACTACTGGCCATTCACCTCAGGCTGAGACAAAATAGCTAGCTACAGCATGCACATTCAATTTTGAAGACACGTCCGGCGGGATGTTTATTCAATTCAATTCAATTCAATTCAATTCAATATTCCTTTATTTGTCCCGTGAGAGGAAATTCCAGATAACAGCAGCGTCAGTAGAGATTAATATAAGAAGTGCATGCAAATTAGAAACAACATCAGTGTATATACAAAAGAGTGAGAATTTTAAATAAAAATAAAAAGAAAGAAATTGTAAAAAAATTGTAAGAAATTGTAAATAGTATTAACAGACTGTTATGTACATGTTTTTATTGCACAGCTTATTGCACAGACTATTGCACTGATTACTTGGAGCAGTTTTTATTGTACAGTCTGACAGCTGCAGGGAGGAATGACCTGCGATACCGCTCTTTCACACACTTTGGATGTAGCATCCTGTCACTGATGGAGCTCCACAGTGCAGTGAGTGTGTGTTGGAGGCGGTGGGAGTCATTGTCTGTTTTGGAGGACAGCTTGACTGTCATCCTCCTCTCCCCCACCTCCTCCACCAGTTCCAGATGGTATCCCAGGACAGAGCTGGCCTTCCTGATGCGTTTGTCCAGCCTCTTCCTGTCAGCTGTTGTGATGCTGCTCCCCCAGCAGACTACACCATAGACAATGGCAGAGGCCACAACAGAGTGATAGAAGGTCTTTAGGAGTGCCCCACACACCCCAAAAGACCTCAACCTCAGCCTTGGCTCTGCACTCTCCCTTCATGGACTTTGGAAAGCTCATTTTGAAAAGAGGATCCCCTAATGATGTGGTGGCTTGTCCTCTATCAGGATTCTTGTTGTAATGCAGTGCATTACAACATTAGTCCTTGCAGGACACAGTAGCCTGGACAGCTGTAACAAAAGTATATTTTTATGATAACAGGGCTTACTTAGGGTAAAACATGACAGGACTGTTACAGCATAAATTCATGCACTAAAGGCTGCAACAGCTCACTGTTACACTTGATCAACAGCACTGTAACGATGCACTGGCCTATATAAAAAAAGAGATGTGACATCAACTTTATCTTACCTGTATAGAAGCTTAGACCCGGCAGAGGGGTCTGTGTATGTATTGCTTGACCAGCTGGGTCGCTGGGATTGCATGTGACGACCATGCTGATTGCTAACTAGAAGCTAGCAGTTAGCGTTAGCTTGTGCTATATGGCAAAACACTACTTGGTTAATTTGGCAAAACACTGCTTGGTTAGTTCATGTAAAACAGCAAAATAAATGCAGTTAAATATTTGTAAATGCTGACATCTCCCTCAAACATGCATTAAATCATTTGCAAGATCGGAACTGCATTAAACAGAATGTTTGGATTCTACTTTAACTTGTGGTGTGATGTAGCTACCGAAGCAGCTAGCTAACCGCTAACTGCTAGCTAACAGCTGAACTTGTAGTCTCGCCTTACATTGCTCTCAATGGCAAAACACACACTGCAACACACAAGAGTTCATGTTAATCTACAAAAGAAACACACAGCTAATTATTTGTATACTTACATGTCCCTCGTCTGCAGGTATTCCTCACACAAAGTTGGAAGTGACCCCTCCTTTAGAAAAAGTTTCCCAGCTAATCCTGCCTTGTACTGACCGAGGTTGGAGAAACAGTCAGTCTCGAAGTGGTTAGCACACACCAACAGGTTTTTGCCAACTGTAGCTGGGACAATGTTGCCCTCAAAAATGAATTCAATCCACACCACTCCTCTGTCCTCTGCGGCTGCTGCCTCGGCCAGTGACAGGTTGAAAATGTCAGTGAAGACCCCAGCCAGCTGTTCTGCACAGGCCTTGAGCTCGCGGCCGGGTATGCCGTCAGGGCCAGCAGACTTACGGACGTTCATCCTGCTGAGTGCAGAACGCACATCATAAGTAGAGAGCGTGAGGGGCTGTTCATCTGGGTGGGGAGCAGTTTTGATGGCTGGTTGTTTTTTGTCCCTGTCGAAGCGAGCGTAGAAATTATTGAGCTCGTCAGGGAGGGAGGCATTGCTGGTTGGTGGGGCTGTCTATTTTGGCTGATAGTCTGTGATGGCCTGGATGCCCTGCCACGTGCGGCGGGGGTCGGCGTTGTTGTGGAAGTGCTCCTCAATCTGTAGCTTTTGAGAGTGTTTAGCTTCCCTGATGCCCCTCTTCAGGATAGCTCTGATTGAGCTGTAGGCCACTGTGCCACCAGATTTGAAGGCAGCGTCACGTTCCTCTAGTAGGAGGTGGACCTTATTGTTCATCCAAGGCTGCTGGTTGGGGAAAGTTCTTATCTGTTTGTGGGTGGTGACATTGTCAACACGTGTTAACGTAATCTAGAACGGAGGAGGCATATGAGTCAATGTCAGTGTCCGAGTGGCGAACATACTCCAGTCTGTGTTGGAACTGGCTGCTGGAATGTGCCATCCACTCCCTCTGACCGTACTTGTGCAGTCCTCACTGAGGGCTTCACATGTCTGATGAGTGGTGTGTACTTGGGGAGTAGGAACAATGAGAGGCGGTCAGACTGTCCCAGGTGGAGGAGGGGGGTGGCTTTGGGAGCCTCAGGAATGTTTGTATAAACGTGGTCCAGGGTTTTGTCTCCTCTGGTGGGGCAGGAGACATTCTGGTCAAATTTTGGGAGAACAGTCCTCAGGTTGGAGTGGTTGAAGTCTCTGGCAACAATAAAGGCTCCATCAGGGTGTGCAGTTTGTTGTTTGTGAATAGCAGCATGCAGTTCTTTCATTGCTAGTTTAGCGATAGCATCCGGGGGATATAAGCTGCAGTTATCACAGTGGATGTGAACTCTCTAGGCAGATAAAAAGAGCTGCATTTGAATCTCTTGCACTATCAACTAGATGGTCAATTTAGGAGAGACTAAAGTTAAAATAGGAGTCTTTTGTTGAATCGAGACATGGCATTGAATTAAATGCTGATGGGATCATATTCTTAAATTTAGCTATAGCACTATGAGACAGGAATGTTGTTGTAGGAATTTTGCCTAATGGCGGGTTGTCAAAAGGAATTAAACAGTTATTAAGTGATGGTCAGATAACAGGATTTTGCAAAGAGACTATTAAGTGTTCAATTTCAATACCAGTCAGAGCAAGGTCAAGAGTGTGGTTAAAACAGTGAGTAGCTTCATGTGCGTTCTGACGGAAACCAACTGAGTCTAATATCGACATGAACACTAAAATCACAGATAATAATCACATTATCTGTTTTGAAGACTAAACCTGATAGAAACTCAGTGAACTCAGATAGAAATTCGGAATAAGGACCAGGAGAGTGGTACACTATAACAAATAAAACTGGCTGCACTGTTTTCCAGGTTTGATGTGTAGGACTAAAACACATCTGCCGCTACCTCGAGGAATGTGAGTATTAATATGTTTTCAGAGGAGTAGCTTCATTTCGGCTAACATCGTCTTTATGACACAGCCAGGTTTCAGTCAGACAAAGTAAATCAATATTATGATCTGATATTACCTCATTTACTAGTACAACTTTACTTTTTTTTACTGCTAGTGTGACATCCCCCACAACATGTGCCTTAGCATTGACAATCAGGTGCTCTCTCTATATCTTCATTTATGTAGATGACTACATGACTGTAGCTGTATGTTGATTTGTACGTGATGTCACTGTCATATGGACATGCCTCTGTCGGCTACACATACACATCTGTGTGTGGTGGTGGCGTCACTCACTGATCCTTAGCAGTTTTATTTCAGGCTGCAGCAGAAAGCTCTGCTGTGTTTGAGCTTCAGAAATGCTGGGGAAAAAGTGTCTTGTGTGGATGCTACTGCATTATATTCCATTATATTTTGAATTGGTATCTGGTGCCTGAATTGTTATGATTCCGTAGAATCGGCGTTTAGTCGGACCAATGTAGCGGAAGAAGCAGCTGGAAAACAAGGAGTCGAAATCAACAATGACTTTAATAATAATAATGCAAAGAAAACCCCGAACACAGAATCAGCCCAATAAAACAAAAGCGTCACTACACCGTGGCGAGCGGGTCGGAGAAAACAATCACTCTAGCAAGTACTAATTGCTCAAAGAACACAAAATCAGCCAAACAAACAAAGAACTTACTACACCATGGCGAGCGGGTAGGAAAGCTACGAACAACCAAGAACGACAATCACAAAAAACGCAGAAACAAACCAAACCAGACAAGCGAAACCAGACAATAACCAAATACTACGAGATCAGATCTAGAGAACTGGCTAAGGCAAGATAACAGAATGGCTAAGGAGTCTCGGCGAAATGCTCCAACAATCTGGCAGCGTGGTAACGCTGCCAAGCCGCTTAAGTGTTTGTGCAGTCAGTGGAGATCTGCCCCAGGTGTGTTGGAGACCCGCAGCACCACCAGGCCACACCTCCACTGCAGGCGAGGAGAGAGAGAGAGAGAGAGAGAGTCGTTAGCCAAAACAATCAAAAACACAAAAGGAAACAAGTACAAATTTTGACATGAATTTTGTGTTTTTCTTCATTTCCACCATAAATAATGCAAAAAAGGCACAAAGTGGTATATAAAAATTCACTAGAATGCTGGAAATTAAATGTTCAGTTTCAAAAAGATCTATGTGGGTGGAAGGCTGAAACAGCAGGAACTGAAACGACCAATTCTCAATATATCATATGTAACATATTCACATTTGTCAACATTAGTGTTCACAGGGTTTCTGTAAAAGTAGTGGGAAGCTGATTGCTGTTTGACAAGGCCAGGTGGAAAACAAACAATGTAAAATGTTTGTTTAGCAACAGATATATTTCTATCTAGATGGTTACTATCTAATGTTGCATATTACACATAGTTTAAATACTCATATTTACATATTTAACATTGTTTATTATTTATGTTTATTGTATGTTTATTGTTTATTGTACATATTTTTTTTATTACTTTTGCATTACAATTTTTACATTTTAGTGCTTTTTTTTAACTTTTCTTATTCTTATTATTCGTATTCTTTCTATTCTATTCTATTCTTATTCTTATTTACCTTTCTATTTTTTATTACTGTTGTTCAATGGGAGCAACTGCAACTGACCCAATTTCTCCTCGGGAGACAATAATGTATTATGATTCTGATTCTGATTCTGAAAAGTGTCAGTAGAGCTCATTTCCACTCAGCTCGTAAAAGTTACCTCCCTCCACTTTGGTTAAGATTGTTTGGCTGTCACTCAGCACCACAAGTTGAGCTTAGTTTCAAAGTTTGAATGATCAGAATCTGCTTGAATAAAAGTAAATTTCTGTGGAGACCTAGTTTATTGTTTGTTTCTGGTGCATCATTAAACTGAAAACGCTCCCAATGATCAGGGCAGTCACACACAGGTACTTCACACCAGTAATGAGAGGTGGATGATGGATGTGCTCTCAAACACCAGCTGCTGCCAACCCTGGCATGCAGAGAGGGCACTGGGCATGGCAGGGAAGAAATGGCATCACTTGGTGAAGGAGACAGCAGCGCAGGCAGGGGTGCTGGGTTGCTGTGATGCTGTAGCAGGATGTTTGTCAGTGATGGAATGAGGCCAATCCCTCCTCAAGCGCATGTATACTATGCATTAATAATACACCACACAGCAGCACGAAATCTAGCTGTAAACTGGGAGAAGAGAAAATAAATACAATACCTGAGAAAGGGAAGAGACCAGTGGTGTGTAAATCTGTCTTTCCGTGTGTGTATGTGTATGTCCCTTTGTTTTTTCAGCCTGTCACAATAACTCAGCAAGCCTTAGCATAGCCTTAGCAAGCCTTAGCATATCATATTACACTGTGTGTCTGTATGTGTGGGCGTGAGAACACTTAATTCAAACTCAGGTGACCCACCTTTTATTTGTAAAATTTTACTGTTGGAATAACTGCTCAGTTCAGTCACATTTAATCTCTAAAACAAAGAAATCAGAGTACATACTGCAGTGGTGGAGAGTCAAAATTATTATTTTGGTAGTCTATTCTGAGAACACATTCACAAGATTTAACATAAAAAAGAAGCAATTTGGGGTTCTTGCCATAGCACACCTACAGTGCTCTACCAATACCACATTGCAGTGCAGTGAATTGTGGGATACAACACTTTAAGGTGGGAACAAGCATTTTATACACTTGCTGACAGAGAGGAGAACCAAACAAATGAGGAACAGGACTGATGTTCAGTTTGAATCAAATTTCACTTGTTTGTCATCTTTCATTTGGATATTTTGGGCTTCCTGCATCATTTTGGAGAAGAAAATACTGAGAAGCAAATATTTTTATTGTCATTTTTTTATGTTGTGTCATTATTCAGCCCAATATCCCTTGCAAGAATAATGTCATAGCTGGTAGAATAGCATCAAAAGTAGATTTTCAGGGCATGGTAGTTCTTCTTTGACAAGATTGGCATTCTAAGTTAAAAAATCTTGTCAAAGAATGCAATTAAGGCTTTTGTATAATCATCGAATATTGTCATTTTCACACCTCTCAACATTGGGATGAAAATCAGAGTACAATAAACACACATAACATAATCACAATGTAAGGCCAGAACTGCCAGAAACAGACTTTTTTTTTTTTTTCCATTTTTGATTAACATATAGATTATTTTTTCAATTAATTGCTTAATAGAAAAAAATAAAGGAAAATTATGCTTCATTACAGTTTGGGTTTTACTTTCCCTGCTCCAGTCACCCATCAGTTGTGATAACAGTGTACTAACCATTGTACTGACAGCAGAGAGCATGGCAACATTGCTATGAGGGAGGAAGCAGGAGCAATTCAATTTAATTCAAATCAATTTTATTTATATAGCGCCAAATCACAATAGAAGGTGTCTCAGGACACTTTCCATATGGAGCTGGTACAGTCAGAACAGTCAGACAATCAGACAGATTGAAAACAAGCAGGTGAAGTGTATGTATTTGGAAGAGAAAACAAAGACTAATGATAAAATTACAGCCTTAAAGTTTACAACTTTGCAACAGCTTTGATATAATGTGTTTTTTTTTCATGGTTGTGTACTTACTGTTTACCTGTGTGATGAGGGAATACAGCCATAATTTCCAGCTTTAAGGAAATCAATCTCACACTTCATTTTCGACCATAGTGGTAGGCTGCCTGACTGACATGCTGCCTGTGTGGCTAATATCCCCAAAACGATTTGGTTTACAATACATTTTTATTTCATAAATGAGTTAAAATAATTTGTTAATCTTAAAATAAATAGCTAATCTCAACTAATCTAGTGTATTTTTATCAATCAATTAATCAATGATTGACCTTCCTGCGCCATGAGGCTTGACTGCAGTCCAGACGTACCCTGAGTGTGCATTGCGTTGAACTCTCTTGTCTATCTCTTCATCCATTGGTCAGCCCCACATTTCTTTCTGATTCTCTATCTATGATGTGTGTGCAGGAGGTAGGCTGTGATCGCCAGCTGGCCAGCAGTGCCAGGGAGGATAACTGTGGCGTCTGTGGAGGCGATGGCTCCACATGCCAGCTGGTACGAGGGCAGGCCGTAGCCCACCTTACACCAGAACAACGTAGGTATCTGACTCCCAGCTTCCCAATGATGCATTTCCTATCTGTGTCTGATTCACATGCATGTCTTCATTCACTCTGGTTCCACTCCCAAGCTTCATGTTCTCAAAGATAGTTCTTAATACTTAAAACAGTGGGCTTTAAATCTGAGGTACAAATGCAAATGTTGCTAGTCTGTCACCCTCCAGCCCTCTACAAATAGCTCAGCCCCTGAGCTTTCTAGGTTATTTTAGAGAATACGCCGTCAGTTCAGGCTTAACATATCTCTGCTGGTTTCATAACTGAAGAGAAATGACTGCTAGCCTCTCTCTCCGTCAGGCTCTGTGGGAGATACAGCACAACAAAGCTGGATATCTGTCTGCTGTGACTTGGGGCTCTCACCTGTCTTGACTGCATGTCAGTTCTTTCTGAGTTGGCCACAGGCCTTCAAGAGCTATCTCAGCTTTGGCCTGCTCTTTTCTCGTTGCCTCCAGCATTTATTTATCAAGACTGGACTATTAAATGCCATCTGGGTACAGCAACCCACCCACTAGCAGATGGAGGTACACCATCCACATATCAATGTAGGTTGTCACAGGTTTTTAAATTCCCAGAGATTAAATTCATAATTGTGTTTTGGCCAATTGCGATCTTTTCAAGAGATGGTTTCTTGGAGTTGGTTAAATTCAAAAAACGCTTTGCATAATAGGAAGACCCTAGCAGAAAATGTGTGCTGGGAGTTTTAATCAGATTCCATCTTAGTTTTAGAACAACAAAACTCTTCAGCATTGATCATTTGATCTGTCACAAGAGATTTGATGGAAAAAAGATGGAAAGGAGATCAGTGTTCATTACTTGCTGTAGTTTTCTGGAATATTGCTAAATAAATCAACCAACCAATTGATAAATACATAATGTTCGTGTCTCAAAATTTCCATTGAATGATATATGATTCATAGAAAAAGCAAATACACAGATGCATATGTCTGGCTATGCTGAATGGATTTCTTTAATATACATTCCTTTTACAATGTAGGAAATATCAAAATGCAATTTCAACTTGGGTGGAAATTTGTTCAGATATCCCAAGGGTTGCTCAACATTTACAGTTTCAACAGGTTAATTAAGTACATATTGACTGCAAATATATACATGCATACCAGAGTTATTGGCTGTCAAACTGGGGTATTGTTTCAAATTAAGAGGCTTTGGCTTGCCTCAGGGAATGGAAATGAACTCGACTTGATTCCCTTGAAAAGACAATATGAGAAATCACAGCCAATTACTCTGAATATTTCTCTGGGTTTTAATACGTGGGGGCTATTTGGAGAACAGCAGGGGTGTGTCACTACTGCTTGGGTTGAATTCTATACAAGCATAAGACATGCAATATCAGTGGCATAATATTGAAATTGCTTTATTAAATACATGTGAAACATGGATACATGTTCTGATAGATGTTGATTATTTTGCTATTTGTTTTTCAATCTCACAATCATCAAACTTCTCAAATGTTAAATGGTGCTGAAACACAAGTATACATACAAGAACTTTGGCAAGATTTGAGAGCCTGTAAATGTAGGAGTAACTCAATCCAAGCCACCTTCTCTGTCTTAATAATAAAAAAGGAGCTCCCAAAAAGTCAATGAGGTTGTGATGACATGTTACTTCCTGCTTATTAATTCATATCAACTGAGCCAAATTTTAAGTGTTTTCATTGAAATATATGGTAATGCTCTAGACTACAGCCTGCAGGAGACTGCAGGTACTGTAGGTACTGTAAAACAAGGTGTTAAGAATAAGGTGGTAACTCTGAAGTAATTATGCTGCACCTTGTGGTCTGTAATCTAAAGCATCACAAAATATACAATTAATAGTTCACGGTAGTCTTTTAACATAGAAACCTATATAAGATTTAACTATTTACTATGAATCTATTGTGCATTACATTGATTGTCAGGGCCTGCCCTTAAAAAGAGACTTCCTAACACCTGAATATAACGTTAATAGGTGAGTGGCTGCATATTTGTTTTTAGCTAATCGTGTTAATATAGTTTAGCTAGTTATGAAAAGACATTCATCCCCACGGTAGCTTCAAGAAATGGCTAGTGTGGTGATGTAAGCATTATGTCACTGAATAATGAATGTGATGTTGATTTCTAAAAATTTGCAATTTAGTTGATGTTCTGCAGAGTTTAGCGATAATATCTTTACCTGACTCCCTTACGTGTGGGTGTCACGTAACATGAGCAAGAAATACATGTACAGTGCCTTTCTATAAAAAGGCAGTGAAAGCAATTTAATGAAGGGTTTCTGTGCATAAATCTAAATACCACTGTAGTATTTGCTAGATATATAACAGGCATTGTGGTGTGATGTTTGATGGCTGTTGTATCTATTATGTGCTTCACATGTTTGATGAAGATGGTCTTCTTGACATCTCTTACTGCACCCCTCCACGTTCAGTACATCTTTCTGCAGTACGATGTCCCCAGGCATCTCTCAAAACATTTGATGCTCACTAGATTCATCATCCTCTGCAGACAGCACAACTACACTCCTGATCAGATTTGACAAATCAAAAATCCACTTGAGGAAGAATGTCTTGAGCTGATGTAGAGATGAACTTTTGCAAATTCGGATATGATTTCTTGATTGTTTACATCAAGGTTTTAACACGTACATCAGGAGTTTCAATGTTTTCTACAAACACATAATGATAATAATGAGAAGAAGAAGAAGAAGAAGAAGAAGAAGAAGAAGAAGAAGAAGAAGAAACTTAATTATACTACTTCATAGCTGGGCGGCACGGTGGCGCAGCAGGTAGTGCGCGTGCCTCACAGCAAGAAGGTCGCTGGTTCAATCCCCGGGTCAGGCAGGGCCTTTCTGTGTGAAGTTTGCATGTGTGGGTTCTCTCCGGGCACTCTGGCTTCCTCCCACAGACCAAAAACATGCACATTAGGTTAATTGGTGACTCTAAATTGTCCTTAGGTGTGAGTGTGAATGGTTGTTTGTCTGTATATGTTGCCCTGCAACCGGTTCAAGGTGTACCCTGCCTCTCGCCCAATGATGGCTGGGACAGGCTCCACCCCCCCGCAACCCTGAAAAGGATAGGCGGGTATAGAAGATGAATGAATGAATACTACTTTATAGTCCAGTAGAACTTTAGTCTTTAGGATTTATATATGATTACTGCTACAAAAATCTAATAAGGTTGTCCTATTGAATTAAGACTTATACAAGTCCAAGATGACCTACAGCTCCTCTAACAGGATTTTGCTAATTATTATCCTATAAGAGTCACTATAAATTATCATAATTTTTATAAATGTATAATTTGGTTTGTCTTATTCATAATCCTATATACTATTTAATTGAATTTATTGCTTCTTAAAGGAATTTTGATTGACTTGAAATACCGTATAAGCAGAGATACAGTAAACTAATACATTTGTTAATTTACTTTTATATCTTAAAATCATGGCAGAAATGTTAACAAAAATAATTTATCACCCAAAGAAAAAAAAACAGGTGCCCACTATGAGTGATGGGTAGCTACTGTAGCTGCAGTGAGCCAGTCCCATTTCCAAGCTCTGTTATATCTGTTGGTCACTTTTCTGTTATTTTTCCCATGCCATCTGGTGTGGGAGTTGTTTGAATAGGATGCATGGCAGGATTATGATGTCAGGCTAGTATGGATGAGATTGCTGAGAACAGTGGAGAACACACTGCCATATATGCAAAGCAGCTGTGCCAGCTGGAGCTGCTCCTTTGTGTTGAGCTCAGTGGAACTCTGGGCATTGAGGGAGCTGCTGACAGTTCAGGCTGGGCCGCGGTCTCTGTGGGCTGCAGGGTTTTGGTAGGCTGAAGGAACCACACAATGACCACATTTTTTTGATGGTTATGGAAATGTTTCCAGGACTGAAGATGTGGACGTGCACAGTTTTAAGGAGATGAGCTTCCACCAGGACTCAGGCAACCAGCGCTCTGTGTTTTTATTGAGAGGCTTTGGTGGGACTCAACATCACTTCCCCTTTAACCTGTTTGCTGTTGTTTTGTGCAGAAATCTGAGCTTCACTGAGCATCTGTTGTGTCACCAGGCCTGTCACCAAGCAGAGTCTGTCTAATTGAAGGCTGAAGTGGAGTTCATACATCTGGATAATAGTGTCATAGTGACACAGAGGCAACAACTTTTTCCTCACCCCTCTGTCCAAAACAGTACACACCTCCAGTTTATGCACAAACATAACACTAAGCTTTCACAGGAGGCTGTCGAAGTTTGGGGTCTAGTCAGTTTCTGTGGTGAGGGGCAATTTCATGTGACCCAGGACTGAACAGTTATGATAGTGAATCTCCTCCCATTAATATTCTTGCAGCCTCTCCATTTATATGGTGTGTAGCTGAGGCTGGGAGGCTCAGGCTTCCAGCTGCCTGCCAGGATACTGCAGTTGTCTCTACTTTCTTTCTCTTTGGTTCCCTCCCTGATCACAGCAGCACAGGCCTCTGTTCAGCCATGCCGCAGGCCCTTGACTGCATAAGGATGGGGACATATGATGCCTGCTTGGCATTTTCACGGGGATGTGTAATGTCACAGGCCCAGGCTAGTGTGTTGATCCCTGTTCTGCAATTTTTGCATCCCCTGCAGTGTGAAAATTTCAATGCTTATGGTGTTCTGCTCCGCCTCAGTTCTGTCGCTGTATGTTACTGACACTTCCCCAAATATATCATAACTCACCTGCAAAGCAAGTGCACATTAGACCAATATACTCCAGACCCTTAATTCCCTAATTTCCCTTATGGGAATTAATAAAGTGTTATCTTATCTTGAAGAGGGGTAAATAGTTGCATTGAGAAAGGTTTTACAGTACCACCAGCATTCATTGAGCATGAATATAAATGAGTATGAGTATAAATTTCCTTGTAAAATACTAACAATTTGTGGTTGTGCACACAGCACAGCAATGCACACGATCAACTAGTCTCATTACACATTTAACTCAGCTTAATTGTCTCATTGTCTCCTCTCACACTCATTTCACCCCTATCATTAGAATGATACCAAAATAGTGCAATTTTATGCTACGACCCTGTGGCTAAATCATCACAAGACTCTGCAATCAGAGAATAGAGCAGTCAGCTAGCATACCTTACACTGCGTTGACAGCTTTAATGTTCAGTACTCACCGAGAAAAGAAAAAAAAGCAATGGTGCCAGGGTCACTTCAGCGCTTGACTGAACTCTTATCTCCTCAAACCGTTTTCATTTTTTACTGCATAATACAATCAAGAACACGTAACAAATAACATCACTCTGTAGTTTGGAGGAAGTGTCTCTGCTTCCCCCTTTGCCATGGTGCGCGATCTCCCGCTGAAACAGTAGTCTGCTCTATCTAACCTGAGTAAAAAGGAAGAACTTGGTTGCTTTATACCAATAGAAATCAATATGCTTATTAGTTGTCACTCTCTTCCAATAGGGCTGATGCAATAATACACCTCTGAAAACTCAAATGAAATAAACAAAATAGAAAATTAAATAAACAATTTGGTTATTCATAAAATAAAATTAATTCCCAATGATTGGAAATGTTTGTAATGTAATGTTTTCTCCTAATGGGTGACCTTATCTGTTAAAACACAAAGTGCCTCACCCAGTTTGCAGAAATGCTGTCTCAGTTCAATAGCCACTGCAGCTGCATGCTCTTGAAGATGTACTCAGTCTCCATCTACTCCACCAGGCAGCTGTAGTCCCAGTTAGAGGACTGGGGATTTCTGTGGATGATTGCCCCAGCTGTTCCTACCAGACAGAACCTGGCAGCCATCCTCTTTTCTGCTCAGTAGTTAGCTTCAACACAGGTCTCAAGCCTGTGCAGGAACTCTTTCCAGGGATTGGTGCCATCATATTGACCAGACTCTGTCTCTGTGATTGTAATCTTCCCCACTGAAACAATGGCTGGTAGTGTGCACTGTGAGGCTGGCGACTTGGGCAGCTTACCTTTGAGGAAAGAGCCCTTTAACTTTAAAGTCTGTATTCCTGTCTGTATGTCCATAATGTCTTTTGGTGGGTTACAGCAATGGTGTGCAGCCCCAGGCATTGCAGCATGGGGAACAAGAGGAGATGGGTGTGCTCTGGAGGTAGTTCCCATGTGGGCTGAGAAAAAGGTGTTTACATTGGATGTTGCAGTTAGACTTAGAACTTTATTGAGCCGAATTTGGGAAATTCTTTTGTTGCAGCAGCAGGTTAAATAATACACATAAAAATAGAATAAAACAAAGAGAAAAGAGTGCTCTTGAAAAATACAACTAAATATATAAACATAGAATAGCAGAAATTCTGAAAATATAACTAAGTATGTAAAGTGTATAAAATATAATTATGTAAAATATATAAAATATAACTAAGTGCATAAACAAATATTAACATCAATTCTTGAAGAGAAAGAGAGCCCGAGCTATAAAGTATGTACCAGAAAAAATATGTGCAAGTTACAAGTGATAAATAAATGAAAACAATAAACAGTATTGTGCGATATAGCAATAGTGCAAATAATAATGAAACATTGAATACTGGGGTTTGTGTGGTTGATAGATTAACTGTTTAAGTTACTGTTGTAGTTACACTGTGTAATGGGCCTTGGCAGGAATGATTTCCTGAAGCAGTCCTTGTGACAGTGGAGCTGGAGCTCCTCTGTCTGTCCATGAGGTGGTGAAAAGGATGATCAGGGTTGTCCATGATGGATAACAGTCTGTTCAGTGTCATCCTCTCCACCACCTCCTCAAAAGTCTCTAATTTGCAGCCAATAATGGAGGCAGCCCTCCTGATCACTTGTTCAGTCTGTTGGTGTCGCCGGCTATGATGCTGCTCCCGAGCACACTGCAGCAAAGAAGAGTGCACAGACTGGTAGAAGATCTCTAACATCTTGCTGCACACATTGAATGACCTGAACCTCCTCAGGAAATAGAGCTTGCTCATTCTTTTCTTGTAGACAGTGTTGATGTTAGTTTTCCAGTTCAGTCTGTTGTCGAGATGCACTCTGAGGTATTTGTAATCCTCCACCACTGTGACATTCTCCCCCAGAATGCACAGTGGTTGTGTGGTTGTCCTGTTCCTTCTGAAATCAGTAACCATCTCCTTGGTCTTGGCCACATTTTTCTGCCAGACTATTATACACCCCACCACCATTGAGTCATCCAAAAACTTTTGTAGGTGGCACAATGAGGAGTTGTACTTGAAGCATGAGGTGTACAAGGTGAAGAGAAAAGGAGACAAAACAGTCCCCTGTGACACTCCTGTACATTTTCCACGGTCTCAGACAGAACGTTGCCCAGCTGAATAAACTGCGGTCTGTCTGTCAGGTAGTCAGTATTCCAGGAGATTGTGGGCTGCCGACTCCTATCACTCGCAGCTTCTCACCCAGGAGCAGCGGCTGGATGGTATTAAATGCACTGGAGAAATCAAAGAAAGTGATCCTCACAGTGCTGCCGCTACAATCCAGGTAGGAGTGAGCACGCTGCAGCAGGTGTCTGATGGCGTCGTCCACACCCAGATGGGGTTGGTAGGCGAACTGTAGGGGTCCAGTGATGATTTCACCTCGGCGGTGGGCAAGGACCCACCTCTCCAGCACCTTCGTCATGAGTGACATAAGGGCAATGGGTCAGTAGTCATTATGGCCAGATGGAGACTTCTTCTTCGGAACAGGAACCACGCAGGACATCTTCCACAGCACCGGGACGCTCTGCAGGCTCGGACTCAGGTTGAAGAGGTGTCCCAGGATCACGGACAGCTGGCTAGCACAAGTCCTCAGGACTCAGGGCTGTCTTCTTACCTGGCACGCAGTCAGGCAAGGGATGTTGCTAACGGAGATGGTGCTGTGGGGGATGGTAGGGGATGTGGGAGTTGAGTCCAAGGGAGTGATCACCAGGCAGGGCTGAGAGTTGGAGAGAGAAAGCTTGGGCAGAGGGGGCTATGGAGTCCATTGTGGACAGTGGTGAGGTGTGAGGGGGCAGGGGAATACTCCTTGCTGTGAGCTAAACATGTTGAAGAAGTGGTTTAGCTCATTGGCCCTCTTGAGGCTGGCAGCTGCTGGTCTGTCTCTTGCCCTGAGCCCCATGATTTCCTTCATTCCTGTCCGACCTCGCCTCTTCAGCTCAACCGGGACTACATTCTTCTCTCCAAGTTGCAGCGTGGGTTTACAAAATGCAATCAGCTGCTTTCGTGTGTAGACAATGTCCCCACTCCTCTCTGTGCGGCCCTCCTGTTACGAAGAGTGCAAAAAGTAACAGGAGGGCCACCGAAAAACTTGTAAAGCTGCGCACAACCATCGCGACACAGTTACCAAAAAGCACAGTTAAAAGATAGAATTAAAAAGAACAGAAAAAACACACTAAATGAACAAAAACGAACGCAAACAACAGAGCTACTGCAACAGGCGGCCACCTAACACAGCGCCGCTGTATGGAATTAGATTGCAGTCAGCTTGTGTTAGTCATAGCAGGAGTCTTCTTTCCACCAAACTACTGTACACTCTGCAACCACATCACTGTGCAGAAAGAAGCGAGCATCTGTTTCCCTAAGCCTTATCTGACATTGCTAGCTTGTGGAGATTAGTTTTTAGCTGTAACTGCTTGCTAATGTCACAGCTTAGCCAAGGAGGACGTCATTAACATTTATATTCTGCGATCTCTCAAGCAAAAGCCTCTTGTCCATGAGGAGATGTACACTTCCTTCTGCGCAGTGATACAGTTGGTGGGTGTAGTTTGGTGTGTGTCAGTACTTCTTGTGTCTTCACTTCATGACACATACCCTGACAGGTTTCAGGAGGTGTTTGTTTTAACCAAAAACCGTCTCCTGGGTTGTGTTTTGCTTTGTACATCATAAATATGTACTGTATGTTTCTGAGATCTGTTGGCACTGTGCAGTGACCTGAAATGTGACACTCGTTGACTGTGATTATCTTTAAACAAGTGTCGATGTTTCCTCTGTCCACAGAGACTCGAACCGTCATACTCATTTGTACGATTGCATTCAGACTGAAAGTTTCAGGCTCTCGTGTCCTCTTTAGTTTGCCCTTAGCTTTAATGTCCCAAAAGAGGAGAGTTGACACAGTAAATCAATGACCATTTAAGCTTACCTTCGTTAATGAGTTTATTTATCATTACAGACTCAGAGTATCACCTTTGTTCCTCTGTATCCATTATTCATGACTCTACTATTTATCAGTCATTGCGTTTGGAAAATGAATTGGTTGCAGTTTTCCCTGAAGCCTCAGTTTACAGGTCCAGCAGGCTCAGGTAAAATGGTCTCATAAATATTTATCTGTGTTTCATTTCCCTTATTTATTTTGAAGGTCATTTCTTTAAAATGCTTGGCTTTACATTTAATCTCCATTTTAGACAAGTAAAAATGAATTCATTATTATTTCATTACTTAATTTCTCCCATAAATTTAGGACATTGCAGATGTTGCTTGGGGGCAAGGCCCTGTGGCTGACAGCCAGAGCAGCTTATGTAGTTGTTTGAGCTCATTGCTCATTTGTTGCCAGAAGGAAAAGTAACTCTCATAAAATGTGGAAAATAGAATTAACACTCCATTTGTCTATAAAGGTCTCGCCTCATTACTACACCTCCTTTCTTGGCCACAGAGGGAGAAACACTTTGAGTGTGAAAAGCCAGGAAGTATTTTTGCAGGCCTAAAAACAGAAATTCTTCTATAGCAGTAAATATTTTCAATAGTTTAGCTCTGTGCTGTTTGTGTATGCTGTGACCATGACCTTAGGAGATTGAGTCATTGGTGATACTCAGTAACAGAACAGCATGCATGTGGATGTTATTTAGGTGTGCAGAGTTGAAAACCATGCTGCTGTAAAGTAGGTAAATTTAGGGATGGCAGTGACTGTAGTGTGGTGGTCTACTTCAATCGGTGCTCTCAAAACAGTAAGAGGCCTTTACCACCAAGGAGACGGTTTCCTTTATGTAAGGGTTTTCAATGTGAGGGCAGTGCTCTCTATCATTCCATGGAAAGACAAAATATTCAGTACAATTCAGTTTCATTTATATAGTGTCAAGTCACAACAGATGTCCCAGGACACTGTCCACATAGAGCTGGTGCACACTGTACTCTTTATCTACAGAGACACAATAATTCCCTCTTAAGCAAGCACTTGGTGACAGTGGCGAGGGGGAAAAAAACAACTGAAGTAATAGCACATAAAAGCACCTGAAAGCTGCAATTTTCAAATTTTCTAATTGAAGCTATGAAAAACAAAGGCCACAAAAACAGTTTTTCACATTGGCAAAAATGGCTCCATTGGTCACACCTACTGCTCCTACTGCCATTTGCAAGAATCCACCGCACCCGACACAAAACAACCAATCAGAGCCAGAGGAGCGTCTGACATCTGTCAATCACTACTCACACACGCTGCAAACCGCCCCCTCCCTCCACTCATGCTGCCAGCTGCCGCTCAGTCAAACAGCTTTTTTTCATTAAGGATAAGTCCATTCCGCGTATTCAAAGTAGATTCAGGACCAAAGCCACAGTGAAACTCCAGTGAAAACACCACTGAAGTCCAGTGGTGGATGACTCTACAGCTCCAGAGGCAGAGATACCTGCAGAAAGTGTCAAGAGGAGAGTGATGAGAAAGCACGAAACAACAGGAGAAGGATAAGAATGTGTTCAGGTGAAGAGGAGGAGAGAGGAGCTCAGTGCATCATGGAAATCCCCCATCAGTCTAAGCCTATAACAGCATAGCTAACTATAAGCTTTATCAAAGAGGAAAGTCTTCTGTTAAATGTGGAGAGAGTGTATGCTTCCTGAATGCAAACTGGGAGCTGGTTCCACAATAAAGGAGCTTCATAGTTGTAGGCTGTGCCTCCCATTCTGCTTCTGTAGACTGAGTTTTTAAATTCTATTCTTCATTTTACAGGGAGAGAGTACAGAGAAGCTAATGGGAGAAATATTTTCTCCTAGTTCTTGTCAGTATACAAGCTGCAGCAGCATTTTGAGTTTTCAGTTGCAATATTACACTGTAGAGAAACATCAAAAAGCCTTAGCTCCTCAATGTAATATAAACATTAACATGACCCTTATGAAACAATAATCCTGGATAAAAATGAAAAAAACAAAAAATCAAAATCTTGTTAAAGTCTGAAGAGCATAATCAGCAAAACAGGAGTACTTTTTTTGCTGCGAAGCAATTATAGTCTGTCGCAGCTCAATTATAATTATATTGGCAAGAACTGGCCCAAGAGGTGATCCTATAGGTAATCCATGTGTTTGAAAATAAAGTCTATTACATCCAAATATAGTTAAGTGCATGTATATTTGATTAGCTTCTTAAAAATATTGTTATTGCAGATTTATCATGTTTGTGGGATCCTGTTCAGAATCCTTCACGTAACAGTTATGAAGCCTTGAATGGGGACAACCCAGTCGCCGAACAGGTCATGGAGTTATGGGCATACTCGATCTAAGAACGCTATGAACTCCAGAGAGCAGGGTTAGTCGAAGTAACACAATGGAGTGCAGCCTCCTCTTCCTGGTTAAACCTGCTCTGACTGACCATTAGACTGGGGATGGAACCCAATGTAAGATTAACAGTGGCTGCTAGGGCCTGACAAAGGGTTTCCAAACTAGGCCCCTGTCTGAAACAATGTCCGCAGGAATCAGCATTACTTTTATGACTAAGAAAATGATAAATGTCATAAGAAGCATTAAATTGAGAAACTATTGTTGTGTAAAAAATTCCACAACTGATTGATGACTGCTTTCAAGGATTTTAGAGAAAGGGGAGGTTAGATATAGGTCTGTAGTTGGCTAAAACCCCTGAATCAAGACTAGATTGATAATATGTAATAAAGAAGAGCTAACCAAATGTAACACTTCCAGTTGGCTCCGTGATGACAAAACAATTGTGTCTGAAATTGTCTCAATGGATGGACGACTAAAAATCTTCACTTGGGAGGTTTGTTGTTGTGAGGACATAAGGTCCTCAAAAAGACAGTTGTTAATTAGCACACAGATTTTCACACATATGTACAGTCAAAAAATCTACACTGTCTTTAATGATTTTGATTCCCATTTTCACATTAACATAGCAAGGATTGGCAGCATGTTGTACTTTCTTCTGTCTTTTAGCAGTCACCTCTCCAAGGCCTGTTTGTGTGCATAATGCATTTAAAAAAAAAAGGGTATGCTGGTCCCTAGATATCTTCTCCTCCCTCAAATTGACTTGCATTTTTCCTTTTCTTACCATCAAATTTTGCATATGTCATTGCATTGCAAGATTCAAGGTCACAATAAACTGACAAGACTGCATAATGACATTTGTTGAGTTGCCAGCTTTGATAACAGCAAGGAATAGAATTGTGAGGGACAAACTGGCACTCCCGTGGTCGGCGCACACACTGCAAAGCAAAATGACATGGAGCAAAATATAAATGTGAAGGAGGTGCAAAACTGCCACCCAGAGATGGTGACTCGAGTTTGCGACTCGGACTCGAGTCGCACTTAAGTCGCACGCAGAGAGACTTCAGACTTGACTTGGACTCGTGTTTTGGGACTCGTGAACAATCATAATGTTTTCTTTTTTCCTTTCCTTTTTTTTGTTTTGTTTTGGGCGTATTAACATTGGGCAAACTCTGAAACGTCTGACGAGCTTAATGTCATTCCCTCCTTTTTGACGTGGTAACCATGGTAACTATATTACGCATCGGATGCGCGGCTCGCGGCCCCACGCGTTACTACCTCAGATGACACTATGGCGACCAACACACCGGCAGCTGCTGCTGTACGCTTTGTAATTACGTTTGGTTATAAAAAGTTCAAACTAGACAGCACCAACAAAAGAAGCGCTGACCGGAAAGTCTGCGGTACCAAGATTAAGGACGCTGGATCAACCACATCAAATTTTATCAGGCACCTGAAAACTCACCCGGATAGGTCTGTCTCATTAGCGCATATGGACGTTTAGCAAACATGTTTAGCTCAGCATTAGCTGTGTTTAACTTAGCTTGCTACCAGCGTTGTAACTGAATATTTGAATAGATGAGTGAATGTTAGTTTGCTTGTCACACTTATTTGCATGGAGCGGCGTTAACATGACGTTTATTGGGTAACGTTATTCATCTACGTTTCTACAATGCCAACAATACCTTTGACTGGGTGGGGTGTAACATTTTCTATATTTTTGTTCTTATTATGATCCGACTGAGCCTGCACAATAGGGGGCAAGATATAATGTAACTGTATGTTCATGCTGGAAGAATACAGTCTCCTTTAAAGGAAATCATTCATTGTGTGTTTTCTTCATATTGCATTGCAGTACCCTCTTTAAAGTGATCATATAACAAACAACTAATCAGTACTGATACTTTACGCTAATAGATAAAGGAGAGATAATAATACAGTAGATGCTTTGAATTTCTTAGATATAGCTGTGCAGTATTCTTAGTAGACTGAATAGCAGCAGATGATAGAAGGCTCATTAAAACAAGAGGAGACATGAGAGATTTATTTTTTAGAGACTTGAGACTTGACTTGGACTGGCAAAAAAAGACTTGTGGACATCTCTGCTACCACCTCAGACAGAGAAACTCTACCACCAAACCCTCCACTGTCTGGACGGCCACGCTGCCACCAGTTCTGCAGCACTCACACCAAAACACAAAAACATAGGTTAAAGTCACAAAATTGGTGCCATGTGCAGCTACAATGATTTGTATTGTATATTTCTTGAGAGAAGTAACAAAGTACAGCAACAGAGGGCCATCAAAATTTGTAACAATAAAACTAAGGCCTAAATAATACAAAGAAACAACGCAGAAACAACTAATGCTATAATAGGCAACAAACTAAAACAAAACAAAACAGCAGTGGCAGTCAGTGTCCACACAAGAGACAATACAGTAACACACTTACAAACCAATTAATATAAACAAAACATCAATTCGGCATTTACAACCATCTAATTATTGTGATACATGGGCCTGCTAATGCTTTCATACTATTCAACTGGTCAACAGGTGGTGCCAAGATACTTATTTTGGTGTTTTGATGATGAAAGGTGGATCAACCCTCCACTCAGTTATACAGGTTTTGCCTTCAAATTGCCATGTACTGTACTGTAGGTTGAAAGTAAACCTTTCCAACTTTGTCTGTCCCTGCAGCCGTGAAGACGGTGCTGGAGGTGCCGGTGGGAAGCCGCTTTCTCAGAGTCAGCGCCAAAGGACTTGATTTGATAGGTGAGTCGCTATAGTCCTGTCCATACTCTGAATACAGAAAATCTTGGTCTGTTCTTTGGTTAATGCCCCCAAATGCACCTTTACATGACTAAATTTTCCAGCAACTCGTGCATTTGAAACAGAATATTCACAAACTCAATCATATCCATAATTAGATTCATTCATCAGAAAACCTCATCCTTATGACATAATACTATGAAAAAACATGAAAAGAATTAGATTTAATTTATGTCACTACTGAAATGTAAAATGAAATGTAAATTAGTTTAATTTTATGATGTATTATTATTATTATTATTTTATTATTCTGGTCTTTCAATTGAATGTAGAGAATGATGAATGTAGTCTAATGAGTCAGGGTGTAGAGTTCTTTACATAGCTGTCTGTCATAACGAGAGGGCTTAAAATAGGATGATTGACAGAAGTAAGAGCAAGCAGTTTATTAGTACAAAATCAATGTTCACAATGCGCAGTTCACTGGAGCTTGATCCGGGTGGGCAGACGAAGGAAGGTTAGGGAGATGAGGCAGGGAGAGTTCGGCAGGATGATGGCAGGAAATCCAGGTGGAGAATAGCCCAGAGGTTTCAGAGAGTGACATTGTGGCAGAGATACAGTGACAAGAAGAGGAAGAACACACAAGAAACAGAAGGGATGGGACACAAGAGAAACACAAGGAAACAGGCAAGGAGCATACTGCCAATCCTGACAGTGTTGTTATGTATTTGTGGTATTGTTGACTTTGTATTAGAGAGAGAGAAAATTGTTTTGGAACATAGTAATCAAAAAGATGTATTTTGTGTACTACAGTTTCAGTATTATTTCAGTATTAGATCATTTCAACTGAGAAATACTGGAGTGAAATGTCAGTGCCAGTGAAGCACATTGTAAAATGGGTGGCCATTAATCTTTGAATAGTGTTTTCAGACATGTCTAACCTGCAATTCTAGAGAACTTTGGTGTATTTGCCTGATTAGTTTGATTTGTTTGTACTGGTTGGAAAGCTATCAGTGGATCTAAACAACTGGACTGAGGCTATTTGAAAAGGAGGCCCTCAGTCCACTTCCAACATTTATTTAGTGACTAACTGTAGTTCAAACTCCACATTTACTGCTAATAAAGTTTTACTGCTACTCTGCTCAGATTGCCACCACCTGTCTGCTCTGAGCACGAACAGACCTTCACTCCCCTCTTGCTCTCTTTCTCTCTCAACTGCACATTTGCCAGATGCGCGCGCACACACACACACACACACACACACACACACACACACACACACACACAGAGAGCGAGAGAGAGAGAGAGAGGGAGAGAGAGAGAGAGAGAGCTCATATAAAACACGTGATCAGAGTGGATATCAATTAGGGTTGTATCCATTCAGATCTACTATGGTATTAGAAATATTGACACACAGGCCAGAGATCCATGGCAGTAAAATGTGATCCTACCTGACCCAGTTAGACTGATAACAGTCCAACTGCAGTCCCAGGTCAGGTCTTGGTTTCTCAGAACCAAATGGACTTGTGGAAACCCCTAGTTGGTGGTTCAATCCCTGGGAAACTCTGTGTTGCTGGGGATTGTCAGAGTGTCCTTGAGCAAGATGCCACCACAAAACAGCACCAAGTAGCTCTTGATGTTTTGTATCTGTATGGAAACTAACTAAATCCTCTTGGACAAAAGCTTCAGCTGAATTAAATGTACAGGTGGACCCTGGTGCAGTTTGTTTGTGGTGCAAACACAAAGCAGGTTAAACAGGATGGTGTGATAGTAGATATGTAGCTTGATTTTAACAGCTTAACTTCCACTAAAGTAACATGATCCATGCTGTTCATTAGAAATGTTAATAATATTATTAGGATGCCTCATCCTGTTTCAGTACTTAAGTCACATATGGTCCACTTGCAGTCTTAGTCTGAATACTTTCTACTGAAGTAAAATAAATGCAATAGATGCATTGAAGTGTAACTCTGCAGTTCTGTCTCCAGTCAAATGAATGACTTGTCTGTCAGTCTATTTTTACTCCCCTTGGTCAGTTTCTAGAAAGTCATTGTGAACATGAAATGAGCCAGAACTGAATAGCAACTATTAGCAACTATATTATTTTTTCTTTGGTTCATACCAAATTAAACAAACTACAGATGCAAAAGTAACTGTAACATATTGAAGAATAATAAAATCATGATATAATCCTTTATGATATTGACTGAAATAGGGAGCAAACCCTACAATTTACATCCTTAGAGCATTTTGAGTATTTGTTTTGTCATTTGGGTTTTCCTGACCTATTTTATTGTCAGTTTAAATGAGTGCAAGAGGACACAATGAATGCAGATAAACCCGGCACATGTTCACAGGCCTTATTCTGCTAATATACTTAAGTTCTGACAGTGTAATACTTCTTGGATGTGTGCTTCGTAAGATCTTAAAGCATTGACGAGTGACCTAAGAATTATTCATCAACTACCAGGAGATCAGTGTGGTGGAAGGAAACCACTGTAGAGTTTGTGAAATCCTTTGAAACTAAATATTATTAGAAGTCTAATCATATTTTCACCATGGGTAACACAGGGACCTCTTTGCACATCCAGGTTTTGGTTATGAAGGACTTCTCTTCATGATATAACAAGGCTATAAGATTGTTACTTGTTTTAAGTTGTGAAAACTTTGGGGAAACAGGTTAGAATTAATGTTAAAAAAGTGGACTTGTTGAAATGCTCTTGATTTTGTCTTGTTTATGGAAAAGATACTTTATATAATCATAAATTATTAACAACATACTGTGGCCTACCCCTTAAAGAATGCATAGTTATGCCCATGAAGCAAAGCATCCTTTTACTTTCAGAGCACTGAGTCTTGATGACTAGAAGGACTCTGAATGGATATATAATGCTGGGAACTGACTGCACAAATCTAGCCTGATTTTGTCGTGGCCCACAAATTACCGATGTCTTGGCTAAGTATGACCAACAATCAGTCGGGCATCTATACCTTGTAGTTTGACATGCTAACCGACCTGTCAGGCAGCATCTATGGCACCCCAGTGAAAAGCGTAACATGTCAGAATTTTTTTGTCTTGACACGCCTAGTGTGACATCTCCCACGATGTGTTCCTTACACGGGTGTGTTTACCAATCAGGTGCTCTCTCAAGAGCACAGTCAAGTAAACATGGAGAAGAAGGGAGTGCACAGCCTGTGACAGTTTGCAGCTGAGTGTTCAACATTTGGAATGAGAGTCAGCACCTCCGATTCTAACACCATAGAAAATGGTAGCTCACTTCATCGGGTTTAGCGTAGGCGTCCGCCATCCTCAGCCTGCTGCCCTCATTCAGCGTCCTCAGGTTTGCTCATCATGGGTTATGTTTGGGGGGTTTTTTTGCATCTTGATAGAGGTAAGGTAAAGGTGTGTGAATATTACGTTGAAATATTAAGTTAATATTGAAAGTTACTGTACATTAATCAATGTTCATCTTGCTCTGTTTCTCCTCAGTTATCGAAGCTGTCTCCCTTCAGGGGTGGAAGGAGGAGACCAGTCTGGTGTCTACAGGCTCCTACATGATAGGAAACATATCCTTGGACTTCCAAAGAGGGACAGACAGGCAGGCACTCAGGACACATGGTCCACTCAAGGCTGATTACATTATCAAGGTGAAACAAAAGAAAGGGGAGAGTCATGGGTTTATAGCAAAATAGCCTTAGGACTTTTGACTTCTGTAAATTAATCCGTTGCATAATATGTAGCAACACAGGGGATTTTTTTTAATGAGATTGTGAGGTTATTGCCAGTGACACTTCTAGTATTACTTTTGGAAACACCTGCTAAACTGAATTAAGACAAGTGCTTCATCATAACATTGCCTACACACAGTTAAATGTCTGGCAATGACTTCACTTATTGTGATCATATTCTAACACCATTCTACATTTTTAAGAGATAAGTCTAATGATATTCTATATTTCTTCTTGTCAATAAATGCCATGTGCAGACACAAAGTCATTTCTATAAACACATAGTGCTTTATAAAGAAATAATTCTACATTTTGTGAACTATCCTTAATTGCTTTCTGTTGAACTCTGTTGAAAAAAAAAAAAAAGCCATTTATCTTACACCTTGTAACTGCCTCTGAATCTACAAAATGCCATCAATACATTTCTGTGTAAGTACAAATTAAATGAGTTAATTTAGTGAGCAAAGACTTGAGATTGGGGCTGAGTGAGACAAACAGGGTAGACAAGTTAGAAAGTATTGAGAGACAAACTGTCATGTTGTTGGTTTTGGTCTTTTCATAGGATTTGTTGATGATAAGAAACATATAGATTAATACTGACATTATTCTTTAACATGGAACCGATGCCATTATGTACTAACATTGAGGATTTGGATGGCAGTCTAATACACCAAGATAGGTTCCTGAATCGTCCTCCCATCAGACGAGTTTTGCTCTTAAACTAAAAGTGGCCTCTATTTTATGTCCTGTCATCAAGTCAGTATTCTCACTGACGCGGTTTAATAGTGTAGAGAGATCCACGTCCTCGATTGCCCAAAGCTGTACCTCATATGTGCAGATGAGAAAGATTTGTCCAGTTTATGGCACCAGAGCACTGACTCCCAATATCCACTCAGTCTACAATTTCACACTTTCTGGTACTGATTACAAATCTCAAATGAATACAAGAGAGACATTTTATTCTGGATGCAAATCAAACACAGCTTGTCTGTGCACATGCTTAACAGTTGAAAATTATGTTACAGCTGCCACCATGGTTTGGGACATACTGATAGGGGTAGATGTTGTAACATAGCTTCTTGTTGTGCTATGTGTGCTAAAGGGCAGAATTTTGCCTTGCTGCTGTACTGTTGGACTGAATGTTTTCCTGTTATTTTTAATTCAGTGCAATCAGAGGCTAATTCAGTCTACACTTCCACTCTTTTGTTTCCTGTGCTTTTCTGTGTTGGTGACAAGTCTTTCAACCACATCAGGTATGGTTTCAGTTACAGTGTGTAATTGACTGTTTGTTTAACAATGCCCTCCTTAGTAACAATCTCACACTGCACATATGGAGTTTACAGTGATCAGATTTACCATCAAAATGTGCAGTAATATTTTTAGCACTTTGATTCCTCTCATTGCTAGCTTACAACCATGAATTTTGCTAAAATGATGACTCTTGTTATATCCTTTTGTAAGCATAGCTGCTTAATGTAAGCTAATGCCAATGCTTAAACTTTGTGAGTCAGCTGAGAAGTCCATTTTCACCTGATGTTTCCTCATGACACATTTTAAAAGAAGACAGAATGCTAAAAGACTGAGGCTAAAGCCTCATATCCAAGGCATAACACCAACATCCTCACCAGTTGTTTATGTGTACAAGGGAGCTATTGTTTGTGAATGTTATGGCTAGTGGAAAAGGAAGGCCAGGACCCAGGGGCAGAGACGTAGGAGAACCAAGGTTTATTTATCATAGTACAAACAAAAAAATCACCTGAACCAGGGAATGACGCTAATGAGCGAGAGGAACTGAAAATCACCGCTAGACGGGAAAAAGGGAAAAAATCAAAGAGCAAAAGTACCAAAACAGCGTAACTCAAAAAACTCACCAGACAACCGGGAGACTATCTACAAACTATGAACTAAAGGCGACTATGACAAAACTCACAGTGACAAGAACAGACTATCAGAAAAAGCACACAGGAGGAGCGAGACGAGAGACGAGCGACGAGCGATCTTTTCAGGAGAACTCCGTACGGCACAAAACCAGGAGAATAGTCCAGCACAGGAGTGGAGCATGAGGTGGCTTAAGAAGCTGAGTTAATGGCTGATGAGGTGCAGGTGTGGGTCATGAGTCTGCTGTCCGAGTAGATCGGTCCGCCTCTCTCCCGCTCCCCTCCAAAGCGCAGTATCAGGCATGGGAGAAAAGAAAGGAGAACACTGACCCAAGACCACAGCCACCACAGTGAATTTTACTCTAGAGCTAGTTTGTCCCATAGTATGGCATTAAAAATAAAATGTAAAAAATACAGTGGTTAGATTTAGGCAATGGCTTTATTTTTCATATTTTCAAACAGTGTGCTTCACTTTTTTAAGAGAGAAGCATTTTTGGATATGAGGAATAAGCCATGGGTTGTGCAAATGTAATGGTATCTTACGCAGGTTTAGCTGGAATTGGTGGACTGTGAATTTTCCCAAACAAAAACAGGACTGAGCTTCTATCATTACTCTCAATTCTGGGCTAGCTGCACCTTGGCTCACAAATTAACAGATCCACAAACATTGGGTGTGTGTTGAAGCTAATAACCTGCCTTTGGACATAATGATTGGTTGCTACTGTAGGTATAAGTTAGTTAGCCAGACATATTAAAATTTGGAGCTTTTAATGTGCAGATAAAGCAAACTTTGATCCGTTCCTCACACATTTGCTCTTGTGTTTTAACCTTTTGAAATGCTACAAAAAGACACCACCCTCCAAAGTCGAGATACCTGGATTCTCTCTTCATAGAGCCTCATGCACACTGCATCAACATAGAGAAAGCTCAAAACATAAAAGGCCTGCTGGTGCCTAGTGACAGTTACTAAGCAATGAGTGGACAGCTGCTGTGCAGAGGAGGGGTTTAGCCAAGGTCACTTAAATTTCATTGGTGATTAATATGACACATTACATTCTGTTTAAAAGCTCCATAGAAGACACATTCAGTAGTTTGGTCCACAATGCCAAGGCTGCAAGGTTGTGGTGAATGACTTACACTTCAATTACATCATCAAAAGAAAAGGAAGCACTGTTAGAAAGAACACATTTTACTCTCTAAGGCAGCTCCCTGTCCTTTGACAGAAGAAACCTAGTGAAAGAAAACTTGGTTTGTCAAATAATCAGCATCATTTGAGCATCCTTACAGTGATATGTTTTAAAATTTTGATAATCACCTTTGACAGACAATGTGTGTGTGTGTGTGTGTGTGTGTGTGTGTGTGTGTGTATATACTGTATACAGATTTTACCCCAAACTATATAGATATAGTTTTTGACTATTTACGTTATGTACGTTATGTAATAGATTTAGTGATTATTAGCATAAGGTTAAAAATATTATATAATTCAGTTGTGCAGTTGTGCAAACAGCAGTGGGTTTCAGCAGATGGAGTCAACTTTGGCCCTTCTTGTATAGGGCATCTGTGTGGTTTGTCCAGTCCAATTGGTGGTTGAGGTACCCAGGTATTAATACTTGCCCACAATCTCAATGTCCAAACCCTGAATGTTCACAGTCTCTGATACATTCCTGCAGAAGTCAATCACCATCTCCTTTGTCGTGCTTGTGTTTATGTACAGGTGCTTCAGTTCACACTATTTGACAAAGTTGGTTATGACCTCCCTGTATTCCACTTCGTTTTCCTGTAATACGTATCCAATGATGGCTGTATCATCAGAGAACTCCTGGAGATGACAGCTGTTGGTGTTGTGTCTGAAGTCTAATGTGTACATGGTGCAGAGGACAGGAGAGGGCACTGTACTCTGCGGAGCCCCCATGCTGCAGACTACCACTTCAGACACACAGTTGCAAAACCTCATACCCAAGAGGCAATCTAGTCCAGCTCTCCCCTAAGCAGTGATGGCTGGATTGTGTTGAAAGCACTTGAGAAGTCAAAAAACATGACCCTCACAGTGTTACCAGTGTTCTTTAGGTGGGAAAAAGATCGGTGGAACAGGTAGATGACTGCATCTTCCACACCAATGCCTAGTCGGGTCGGGTATAGTCGAGTACAATCCTCTCAATGGTCTTCATCAGATGATAGGTTTAGGCTACCGGCCTGAAGTGGTTGAGCTCTGTGGGATGCACAGTCTTTAGGACTAGAACCACACAGGAAGTTCCACAGGGCTGGAACTCTCTCCAAACTGAGGCTCATGTTGAAGATGTGCAGAATGACGCTGTGGAGCTGAAGTGCACAGTCCCTGAGCAGTCTGTAGGTGATACCATCAGGGCCTGTATCTTTCCTCACCTTCATCTTCCTTAACTCCTTCCTCACCTGATCTGCTGTTATGGAGAGGCTGGGGGTGGGGTCCTGCAGAGGACATAACCTGACTTTTAGTCACTTGTGTGGGTCAAGCTCCAAAAGCATCCATATTCTTCAAACACTTGTGTCTCTGTTTGTAACTCAAGTTTTTTTTGTTATAAATATGTCATACACATGTCAATAGACCCCTGTACAAGCACATTATACAACTACTCATATGAGCAGAGTAGTAACAGTCATAGCAGCAGCAGCAGCAGCAGCAGCAGCAGCAGCAGCAGCAGCAGCAGCAGCAGCAGCAGTAGCAGCAGCAGCAGTAGCAGTAGTATTGACTTGGACAAATTCAGTGGAGTGTCCCACTAAGATGAGTCTTCCCCTTGACTCTCTATAGTGGGATTCTCTACTTCACTTTGCTGTGATTTCCTCCCATGTTGTGTACTCTAATCTCCTCTACCCTACACTACTTAACATAATGCTGTTTTTCTCTACTATTCATTCACCCTACATGTTGTGCAGATGAAGTATGAAGACCCCAAGGACACAGTTGTCCAATTTCTATTCTACCAGCCTATCAGGTACCAGTGGAGAGAGACTGACTTCTTCCCGTGCTCAGTTACCTGTGGAGGAGGTCAGTTGACAGTAAAGTAAACAAGTGTCTACATGTTTGAATAATGATTTAAAACCAATTTAGTTTTATTGATCTGCAAATATATATTAAGCTTCACCTGATATCTGCAACTTTTCTCAGTGTTGTACAGTCCAACAGCTTGCGTTCACATTCCTTCCCCAGGCTATCAGCTGAACTCTGCAGAGTGCACAGACGTTCGATCCAATCAGACCCTGCCTGAGCATCATTGTAACAGCTATCCTGAAAACACCAAGCCCACACCAAAACTCAAGGAGTGCAACATGGACCCTTGTCCAGAGAGGTAGGGGTTGTTCCAAGTTGCATTTTACAGCATTGATGTCACAAAAACCAAAATTTCAGGAATATTTTTATACTATTACCCTTAACCCATTCATCCATTCTTTAAATTAGGATGTTGGGACACATGCACTAGGCAAGAGGTGAGAAAGACCTTACTGCAAACTTTTTTCTCCAGTTCAAAGGTCAATCAATTCATCCTTCAATGATTCATACAATATGAGCACATCTCCTCATCCCTTTAAATACAAATTATAATGCGGACATTATATGCTTTGGTGCTCTCTTTCATTCTGGTTACTTGACAGGGACAATGCTCATAAATGAACATTAACAGAACTGTGCCATGATTAGTGAAAAGCACAATTTTTAACTGAGGTTCCTGGCTGGATCTTAGAATTGCTCTTTAGCATGGGTACCAAATATTAAGAGTAAAATGCACAGGCAGAAAAGACCGTAAAGCTACTGGATAAGCTCTAAATTAGATGGGTTAAAAGTGTTAACATGAGAACATTTAAAGAAATATTACAATCATAGCATTTAACCATATAAGCATGTGCATAAGATTAGCCAAAGCATGACTGCAGTTGTCCAAGTAATGAGCATAAAACTGCAAAGAGATTTAGATGGGCTGTTGATTCTCGATGAGACTGGTAGTACTCACAAACATTTCACATTACAGGGAGGCATCATAAAATGAATTGTTCAACATTTTGGGAAATATTTTTATCAATTAGTTTATTCATTTTCTTTTAGAGACAGAGGTGTGAAGATTGATACCACTCTCGTGGTTGTGCGTTCTGTACAGAGATGGAGGATGTGGTTTACCAATGGATTAAACAAACAAGGTACATTATATTAATATATGAGGTTTAGAAGTGTTGGTAGGCTGGTTGTTGGTGTTGGTTTTGGTGTTTTGTTTTTGTTTGTTTTTTTTTTCCCCTTAGGACAAAGCCAAGAGAACTATTTGCCTCTGCCTCCTGTCTTTTGGCTAGATGAGGCTGATCATGCCCTGACTCCAATATAGGCATTATATTGGTCCCAAAATGTTGAACTATTCTTAAACTGGCTCCCAGTCATGCTGAACTACAGTATCAGCAGTTGTCAACTTACTTTTATGTGAAAAAAAGTTATTGTTTTGCACAATTTAAAATGTGAGAACTTTCTGCTGCTGGTAACAATATGCAGGAACCTAATGTGGCATAACCGATCAGAATCAGGCTCAAACCAACTTCAGCCCTGTTACCTTTAGGCTTTGTTTGGCATTCCTGGAGGGACATTACTCAGGATTTGAGCAGGTAGAGCTCAGATTTTCAGTCTATGTCAATACAATTTTCACACCTGCAAGAAAAAGTAAATGAAATAGCGGATTATCCCCTTAGCATATTTCAGTGCTTCTTTTATGAGGGCTGGATGGATGGAAGGTTTGATCAATAGGCCAATGAGCAGAAATGCAAAATTGGCAGTGTAAATTAGCGGCTTCCATTTACCATTGTATTATAACTTTGAAGGCCAAACTGCTGTTAATAAGCATTCTGTTTGGGTTTACACTTACATGCTTTCCCAAGATTCTTATGGCCTCTAGGGCCGCTATCTGGATATCATAGTTTCGTAAATTTACATTTATGTGATATTTTGTCTCCTTCAGTGATGGATTCAAAGAGGTGATGCCATATGATCACTTCCAACCTCTGCCTCGGTGAGTAACCCTTACAGTCATCATTCTAAAAGTTAGAAGAAACAGGAAATGAGTGGGCAGAAATTGTTCAGAAATCTGACAATTACGGTTGGAATACATCCATTGATGCACCCTGGAAGTGGAGTTAACAGACATGATGTAAATACCACATTAAACTTTCCATGCTGTAAATCCTCCTCACACACACTTCATCTACATGAAAAAGTGACATGATAATTCCCTATTCTTAGTCTTATTATTTTTATTTATTTGTTGTTATTTATAATGTTACAAGATTTAAGCCAAATTTCTTCTGCATTTTTTCTTCAACTTACCCAAGTAAGGAACATTCCATTGACATTCTGCTGAGGCTAATAATAAAAAATGCTAAAGTCCATCACCAAGGCCACTTGTATGTGAAAGGTCTTGCTCATACTGACAAATCCACAGAGAATTATCATTGGCTCTGCAGTTCCCCTCTGCCATACAGAACTTTTCAGCATTTTTCAGGTCATTGTTTTGCTTTTGGGATCCACCACCAGCTGTTTTGGCTCACTCTAAGTGCTTTCAAACCTTTTGTCCAGCACCACTGGACAGTTGTTTTCAATGAAAAAGCTTTGACAAACCCACTGTACACTATATGCCCAGAATCAGACAGCAGACAGACACAGTCAGTGGGTAACTAATGAATACGGTGAAGCATTTAGCAGCTAAAGGGGCAATTATTTTCTCAAATGTGTCAGCAGTTGGGTGAGACCAAAGCTAAGCTGAAAAAAGATTGAATATTGGACATATCTTCATCAGGTGGACACCAACATCACTCCAAATGTCCAACTTTTTGCAAACAAATTTGCTATATAAAAAATAAAATACCTACCTGCAGCCCACCATCATTTTACATGGAGGAGGTGCAGTAAAATTCCAGTCAGGTCTCATTCCCAGGGTGTCAAATACTGACATTTTGTCACACTGCCCTACATCTATCAAAAGTTCTATTTTCAATTTTTTGTGGAATTGAATGGGAATCAGTTAAAAGGGGATTGTCTAGTTCTCAGTATTAACATGGTGACCCTCAAGGACCAAACAATCTTTTGGGCAAGTGCAATGCATATGTGTACATATACTATATATATATATATATATGTGTATGCGTGTGTGTGTGTGTGTGTGTGTGTGTGTGTGTGTGTGTGTATGTGTGTGTGTGTGTGTGTGTGTGTGTGTGTGTGTGTGTGTGTGTGTGTGTGTGTGTGTGCGTGCATGTGTAAACTTTTTCCTTTAAAGGACATTGTCAGTTCATTAATATGTTTTTAAAGCACAGCTTG
Source organism: Chaetodon auriga (assembly GCF_051107435.1). Taxonomy (NCBI): domain Eukaryota; kingdom Metazoa; phylum Chordata; class Actinopteri; order Chaetodontiformes; family Chaetodontidae; genus Chaetodon; species Chaetodon auriga. The sequence goes on from NC_135074.1 coordinate 2,549,296, forward strand.
TCATCCAGCCAGAAAACCAAGGTATTTATATTCTTCCAATGAAGTCCAAATAAGAGCCAAAATATTCATGACAGTGGGACTATTAGTCAGTTCTGTTCAACCCAGATAAAACTTTGTTTTATCTGGGTTGAACAGTAATTTAAGATCAATCAAAGTTTGCTGTACAATACAGAAATGTGAAGATTTGTTTCACCTGTCCAGTGCTCAGTGTATTTAAGCCAATGTTTTCTCTCAGTCTGTGCCAGCTCGTCCTTGTAACTTGTGTGCCAAGAGTTCAAGTTCTGTACAGTGTTTCTAGTGTTTTCTAGTGTTTTGCTTTGTTTTCTTCCATGGACCTTGATTGTTTTTGGACTTGTAGATTCTGCTCCCGTTTGGATTTGTTTACCTGTTTGGACTGATTTTGCTGGATTTGACCTTTGCCTGCTTCACTTTCCTGTAAGCCATTTGTTAATTGTCATTGTATATAGAATGGGGCGTCTGCGTACAGATGATTCGTAATATTTCTAACTTTTGATGTGGTCCACACTGTGGTTGAGAGTGCATGAGACAACCCTCCACTGGGAGTGGATGCCTTCTCTCACCAGCCGTGGCAGAGAGCTCCTTTATTCATTGCCCCCAGTTGACCCGATTTCTCAGCCCATAGCATGCATTCAGAAGGAGTGTGACTGTGAATGTTCATATCATGGATAAACAACAGGAATGTTCAGGTCATGGTGACCGAACATATTTGCAATAACAGGATACAGTTTGTGAAATAATGTGAGCTATGTTAAGAATGATGGCTGGACATCCTCCCAGAATGAGAGTGTATTGGTCACGTCACCACAGAAGCCCTGTATGGGTGTATACATGTCTGCAAAAGTATATAAAGGAATGTAAGGCAAAATATGGGAGGACTTTGCTGTTGGACATCTGTGTGTGTGAGCTCACTCAATAAAGTCCTGCTTTGGCTGTCTCTGCTGGACCTTGTCATCAGTGTCATTTCTCTCCATAACAAGATCTGGCGTTTTAACACACATGCCAAATGGTGCATCACTAATCCCACTATCTCAGGTTAGGGAGCTGCGTAATGACTGTTACGTTATCAACATCCCACACTTTTGCAGCGACATTAAAGTGGATGGAGTGTAATATCATTCTGCTTCTTTTTTCCCCACACAGGGATGCCATGGTGTTATCCCTGTCTTATAGCACTTTGCATTTACAGGGTTGTGAACTGGTGTATTTCATTTGCTTGCGGATCTTGATGTCAAAGTGAACATTGACTACAACAGCTTCGCCCTTAACTCAGTAGCAACAGCTCTTAGAGGGTGAAGTCATACAAAATAGAACTTAGAACTAACTTAGAACTAGAATTAGTTAAGTATTGTAACTCCAGATTCTTTGAGTATAGGTGTAGCCCTCTAAAATTTATGACCACTGCTCCACTGGCCTTAGATTAAGAAAATACTGGCTTTTGGGAACAGTTGCAGGGGAGAAAATGACTATAATGACTTTAATGACTGTTATAAACCAACAACAGCAGCTTAGACGGCTATGCCTGTAGTCAGGGAATCTGGACTTTCGATACATAACAAGAGTTTTCAGTTCCTGGCTCAGCGGTCTCAGTGGGTGTGATCGTTGGTGACTGCCGTACACTCACAGGGAGATAACAATAAGACATCCTTTCCATAAGACATGCTTTGCTTTGTAGCACTTTAGCACACTGCTGCACACTCTTTAGTTTATTTTATCTTTTTTTTTTTTTTTTTTTGAATATGAATATGTGTAGAATCAGTGCTGAGAGAATTAATTGAGGTGTGTAAATCTACTGTATGTGTGAGGCTTTTTCACACATGCCCCTCCTGACTTCAATCTAAGTAGTTTAATCTATGTTGAAATGTTAGAAAACACACATGTCTTGTTATTGCTGTTACATCCTGTATGGCTCTGGAAATGTTTTTATTGTGTTGGGTATCATATGAACATATTAATAGTACAGTGTTTTATTGCACTAGTTATTTGTGTCTACAGTAAAGAAAATCCCTTTGGTCTGGCCTTTGGTTTGTGTTTTGGGAGCTTGACAGGTCTTTTGAATTTAAAATCATTGGAGTGACAGAAGTCTGATTAAATGATTTATTGGTTGATTGGAATTAAAGGGTATTGATATTGAATTAAAAAAATATCTGTTTATCTAATGTCTATGAATATTCTCTATCATCTGGTTGGAGAATATCTACAAAATAAAAGCAACCAGTCATAAGCAGCTGGATTTGCATTTTGATTGTAAAGAAATGTTAAATGAAATGACATTAAGATATGGATATGTTGCAAAACATGCTCCATTCTTCCAGGGGTAAAATGAAGAAAGTAGTAAGTGCCCAAAAAGTAGTAGTCCCTATATTCACAGAAAATTACTGAGGAGATGACCTTAGTTATCAATAGTTGCTGTAGCCCTTGATTTAGTACACTAAACCGCATGTGGGACACTAAACCTGGTCTCCAGGTTCAAAGTCCTGAACTTTGTCCACCCATCATCTACCCCACCTCACAATGACTTCTGTGTAGTACAACAATCTCATACATTTGAATTACCAGACTGGAAGAAACATTGGATTAAATTAGATAAATCATTTTCCACTGAACCTCTTCAAACATTTGCCTTTCCTCCTAAACATATTTGGCAAAATTAGTAGGATCTAAGTGTATTTTGCAGGAGACAGGGCAGCACCCAGATAATCATACAGGAGTTTAGTAAATACATTTTTTTTAAATAAAGCTGATCAAAGATGTGTCATGAACATGGCTGCTGACATCATAGTTGCAAATAAGGGAAACCAATGGGAGAAAGCATCTGCAACTAAATTGTTAAAGTTTCTGACAAAACTATAAAGGCTAGTAAGAGAAAGAGTAGAAAGGAAAATACTGTTTCTGCAATGAATTGAACACTGAAAAAAGCAACTCTGAAAGTCTGCCACCTGTTTCTTTGTCATCATTTTTTTAATTAAATATAACATTTTTATTGTGTGTTAAGAGATTACAATATTACAAATTTCCAAATGAGAATTGAATTCTTTGTTTTGTCATTTGTTTAGGTGTATCCATTATCTTTTACCCTGCGGCATGAGCAGGAGAACCTGCTGATGTCCCACTTGCAGTCAAACTGCAGTTAATCACTATTACTATTAATACTACTATTATCGAACAACATCAGAACATGACAATTTCCAACTGTAACTAGACATTAGTTGTGGAAAAGTTCCAGAGAAACTCATCATACGCTGGGTGATTTAAAGTAGATCTTCATAGAAATGGTGGATGTTGATGGGATGTTCCAACCCGTAGTAGTGGAAATGTATTGGTAGTGCAGAATGATAAAAGTTTAGTATTTCTGGATTTTGTTACTCATATTATTATTATAATGATTATTCTGTCTTGCTTCTCTTTGGCAAATTATTTGCCATGTTTTTTCTCGCCCCCAAGAAAGTTTTGTGTCTGTTTATTGTGTTTGTCTGAACCTTTTTATTTTATTGTTTACTGGCCATTCGGCTCTGGACTCCCTCACAGTTTGAAAACCTCTGGTCTGAAATAACATGACCCCTCTACCATGATATTTAACACGTAAATTGGTTTACATCAAATTATGACAGAATATCGAGAGATAACCATATGTATGTAATGTTTTGCTTTAAGAAAAATATTGGATGCATCATTAAATAGCCTGAGAAAGCATTAAGTGAGGTTGACCTGTTTTTTTGTGTGTGTGCAGCTGGGAGCAGGGCCCCTGGACCCAGTGCTCTGTGTCCTGTGGTGAAGGTGGCGGCTGGCAGGATCGCAGTGTGTTGTGTGTGGAGGAGGACACCCATGGACAGTTCTCCCAGGTGGAGGAGTGGAAGTGCACCCACTCCCCTCGACCTATCACCCGACAGATTTGCAACACCTTTGCCTGCCCCCAGTGGGTGGCCATGGAGTGGTCTCAGGTCAGTAAGCGATTATTTACACCAGACATCTGAACTCATGTTCATGTTTGTATTCATGTTGGTTGCCTTATTTCTTTTTTTAACACTTTGTTACACTCTTGAAAGGTGCAATACAAATGAAGTTATTTACCACTTACTAATTATTTAAATCAGTTGTCAGACATTAATGCCATTGTCTGATTTTGGCTTCTCAGATGTGAGGGTTTTCTAGGTGTCTCTCTTTCATATTATTGTAAATGAAATATCTGTAAGCTTCGGACAAGCAATTAGAATAGTTAACCAGTTAACCTCTGGGAAATTGTAATAAGCATTTCCAGTATTTACTGGGATTTTTAGACTGATAAATTAATCACTTAATCCAGTGATTCCCAACCTGGGGGCCGTGACCCCAAAGGAGTCCAAAAGGTTAATGTGAGGGATCATGAGATGATTAATGATGATGGATAATACATAATTTCTTTCCCTTTGTTGAGATTTTCTGAATAATTTTACTTTTTCACACTAAAAACTATTCAAATGAAGCAATGGACTCAGTGGTCGAATAGGTGAAAATAATTGTTACTGTTGTTCCTGCCCAAATAACTTGAATTGATTGATGCCACTTGTAAAATTAATAACATATGAGGTAATATGTGTGATGCCATCCCACTGCAGTGTACAGTGACTTGTGGCCGTGGCCTGCGCTACCGAGTGGTTCTGTGCATCGACCATCGTGGTCAGCACATTGGAGGCTGTGAAATGTCACGCAAACCTCATGTTAAAGAAGACTGTCTGGTTCCTATTGCCTGCCACAAGCCCAGAGGTAGGATACCAATAATTGATAAAGAATTGCCTGTGTGTTGTAAGGAAGACTGTCAGGGACAAGCATTTGAAGCTCACAAATGTCCAATGTCTTTATTTATTTATTTATTTTATATTTTATTGAGTAAACATTGTGTTGGATAAAAAGAAACATTTACCACCAGAAGGTGACCACATGCACACGAGGTATAAACATGCACTTAAGCTATTGATGAATGTAATCTTACACTCTTTCACATTACTATTTCATTATACTTACACACTCTCATCAGTCCTATTATTCTATTTGTACAGTGTATGATATTTGGCTTTTGCATTTTTCCAGTTCTCCAATAAAAAGATATATACACCCCATTGTATAGCTTTTATTATCTACACACTGAAAAACATATGACTGTATTGCAGAAACATGTACAATACATTGAGGTACAAAACTCCATCTCCATAGACCATACAGTACAAAAACATCGCATGTACAAGCAACATACTGGTCCAGGACCTGTATTATGTAAAATGTGTAAATATGTTTCATTTCCATGGGCTCTGTGTACTTCTGTGTTCAAGTGTGTAATATATGGTAGGTTGAAAACCATTGGAGTTGTGTATGTGTGTGTGTGTGTGTGTGTGTGTGTGTGGCCATGTATTACTTGGGGACATAAAACTGTGTATTCAGTCACATTGTGGGGTATGTAAAATATTTATAATTGCAATAAAAAATAAATAAAGACAGACATGCTTTCATACATACATACATGCATATACATAGTGTTTAAGTGAAGCCGATCAGAAAACAACGTTTTTATACCTAGCCTTTTTTTGATACCTAGTTATTGCTAACGGCTAGCTATTTGGGACCAGAGTCTAGCCTACTGAATGGTAATGCCCAGGACGCAATTAAAGATGGACATCACCATTACCATTACCATTGTTTTGTGTGCTGTGTGAATCTGGGCCCTGATCACTGGTGTCTGATCAGAATGACTGGAATGTAAGCTAATTTTCTGTCTCCTTGTCAGAATCTCTGCCAGTGGAGGCCAAGGTGCCCTGGTTAAAACAAGCCCATGAACTGGAGGAACACCAAACTGCTACAGAGGACCCCACGTGAGTACACATACTCACATTTACAAGTTACAAGTGACAAGTACAGGTACTGTGGACCTGTTCTCTGGAATGCTTTGCCTCATGGACTGCGATTTATATAAGCTGTATCTACATTTAAAGTTAAGCTCCAAACCTTCCTGTTATTTCAGGCCTATGAAGGCCTATTAGTGTGTGTGTGTGTGTGTGTGTGTGTGTGTGTGTGTGTGTGTTTGTGTGTGTTTGTGTGTGTTATGGGTATACTGTGTATAGTATGTTGTTTTCTTTTCTTTTCTTTAATGTAAAGCACATATAATGTCTTTATAATGAAATCTGCTCTATCAGTAAAGCTGCCTTGCCTTTCCTTGCCTCAATCAAAACAACAACCAACCACCAGTTTGATGGTATTGTTTCTAGCTGTTGTTGCTATAGCTATTGCTAGCTGGTCTCTGGTCTCTAAACTTCATTGTGGCTCTTTGTGGACACTGCCTGCATGGCTGCTGTGACTCCACTGCTGCTGTTCAGACCAGATGGCCTCCATCCCTCTGAGGAAGGTTCACATCTTTTATCAACCAACATTGAATTGACTTTGCTCTCCTTTAATGTTTTTACCTCTTAACCTGCATTGAGTCCACCCAACTCTATCTCCCTGGCGTTATACAGTAGTCCTGTTAAGGAAACACCGAGATCTTAGGTCTAAGATCTAATAACCACTACCCTATCTGTTTACAGCACAGTAAAAGTAATAATTCTGGTCCAGTTCAAACCCTTATTCCTGTTGTCTTTGCTCCTTTAGACTCTCAGTCTATGTCTAATATATCTCTCATCCTCAGTTATGTAATTACATCCCATAACCCAGATTTCCTTTTCCTGACTGAGACCTGACTTAAACCTGAGGAGTGCTCCCCTTTCTTGGAGCTCTGCCTACACATTTACAATTATCTGAATGCACCATGGTTAACTGGCCATGGTGGGAGTATTGCAGCTGTTTTTGAAGAATAATCTCACCTGTATTACTTTTAGTTCTTTTATCAATTCTCAAATTTTACCTTTTAAAATAGTGTTTGATAATCAGATTAATCATTTATCACCCCCCTAACTCAAATATGGGTTTTCTCAACTCAATCTGAGTAACTGTCCTCTCTTGTGCGTAAACATGATAGGGCCATTATAGTTGGTGATTATCATTCACAATGACAATCCCTTCTTTTGAACATTTTGAAATCTTTTAACCTTATGCAGCAGTGTCTGCAAGCACATGCTTGACTCAGTTTTTACTCTTGCCATGTCTCTGAATTCTCTGAATAAGATTGACTTTGTCTCTGACCACAAAAGTATTACATTTGATGCACCTTTACTACCCACTACAATAACCCAGAAACATTTAGTCCAATCTTGCATTTGTTCAGTTTCATATCATCCGGAGCATTCAGCCATCCTACTGTACTGCCTGAATATCTCCTTGCAGATCCTTTTAAGCACTTTATTTTCTCTATTTTCAACCACTCTCTCACATTCACGTCCATCCCAGACAATTTCAAAATTTCCACTGTTCAGTCACTTCTTAAAAAACCCTCTCATCACTCAGCCGTGTTAGAGAATTACCAACCAATCTCCAAGCTACCCTTTTTATCCTAAATCCTTGAAAAAAATGTCACAGACCAACTCCTGAAGTTGGTTGAGGATCATAAAGTCTTTGACAAATTTCATTCTGGCTTTCATCACAAGCATAGTACTGAGACTGCTTCACGGATATTAACCAATTATATTGTTTTGCAAGCAGACAAAGGTAAATACTTTGAGTGCTGCCTTTCACACCATATATCATGCCATTTTAGTTTATAGGTTACATAACTTTGTGTGTCCTGCTCAGCTCCCCTGCTGCGTGGTGTCCATCAGGGGTCAGTCCATGGACCAATCCTGTTTTCATTGTACATGTTTCCTCTGAGTCATTTGTTCAACCTATTTTAAGAAATGCCATATCATATCATATTTTGTTCCAATGATACACCGACCTGTTTCTCTGCTAAAGCCATTAATCTGAATGAACTATCCTCCCTTCATGATTGCTTAGCTGCAAGCAAAGAGTGGATGTTTCCACCAAAACCGTGACAAAACAGAAATTATTTCAATTGGTTCTGATAACTTTTCCTCTGCTGTTGATCAGTGTCTTGGTCTAGTTCACCCAAATATCAAATCTACTGATAAGAATCTTGTTATCATCTTTGATTAGTATATGGTTTTTGTCTCCATTGACTTTATGTAAAAATTCAGAATAACTTACAAGATCCTGATGATTACTTGTAAGGTCACATTGTATTTTTACCATTTTTACCTTTTTATTAATTTTCATCTTTTCATGTGTGTGAAGCACTTTGTAACTGTGTGCTATATATATAAAGCCATACTTACCTGACCAGCCCACCATACATCCTCAATAAGAATTCTGGAAGAGGGACCCCTATAAGGACATCCACTGTAGAAAATTGTATGTTGGAGATACAGGAAATAGAATTAAAACCAGAATCACACAACACCATTACATGATTAAAACAGACTACAGGTCCACAGCCCTGCTTTTTCCAGATCCATAGTCTGGAAAATATGCAGTTCCAGGGTGTGGAGAGCAGTACCAACTGGTCCAGGTCTCAGAGACAGATGGATGAAAGAAGATGCGTCGGACATTTGTAAACCGTACACCTAATTGTTCTTAATGAAAATGCTGAATCCACTTACAGGTAACCAGCAGGTATTGCTTTTGTGAACAAATGTTAACAACGTTACAAGGTTATGTTTTACTGTTTGCCAAGTAAAATTTATTTAAATAGCACACACATACAATGTAGGTTCAATGTTCTCTGCACACAGCAAATATCACCGAGATAAAATAGAACATGTTCTGTCTGAGGAGAAATGAGTGAGAATACATGAGACCGGCTTTGGTGGAAGTCTTTTTTTTGGTCTGACACACCCCATTATCAGAAATCTGTGAGAGACTTGAAGCTGCAGCTGATAGGTTTGATCTGAAAATGCACAACTGCAGTTTTATACCCAAGCTGTCAGACAGATAACGCAACCAACTCAAGTATAATACTCCTATAGAGTTTGAGATTTTATGTGTATTATTATGCAGAAATGCAAGAACAAACTCAGAGAATGTCTCATTTCTCTTAACACGTTTCTACAATTCCTTTCCTGGCATGTTGTCCAAGCATTGTTTGAGATGCAGGGAAAAGATGCAAGTGAGGGAAACATGGATGCAATTAAGGAAACTGGTATGTAACCAAAGTATCTATATAGAGTGCAGGTTGATGACTGGATGATGAAATTGAAGATTTTCTATTGTTTGTTAATGAGAGATGAAGACAGACATATTAAATGTAATGCAGTGATGTTAGAAGGTGGAATGAGATGTGCATTTAATCTCTTGTGAAAGTGATACAGAAATGTTTCAGGTCTTTGTTCAGAAATGTGGTTGATGTCTTAATTGTGCACATGCATGTGTGGAAGAGGCTATATTTATTGTAACTACAGGTACAGCTCAAAAAATTTGAATACTGTGAAAAAGTTCAATATTTTTGTCTATTACACATACAGAGAAATATTGCAAGCCTTCAATTCATGTAATTTTGATGATTATGGCTTACAGCTAATGAAAACCCAAAATTCAGTGTCTCAGAAATTAAAATATTACATAACATCAATAATAAAAAGATTTTTAAAACAGAAATGTTAGCCTTCTGAAAAGTATGTTCATTTCTATGCACTTAATACTTGGTTGGGGCTCCTTTTGAATGAATTACTGCATCAATGCAGCGTGGCATGGAGGTGATCAGCCTGTGGCAGTGCTGAGGTGTATTGGAAGCCCAGGTTGCTTTGATAGCAGCCTTCAGCTGGTCTGCATTTTTGGGTCTGGTGTCTCTCATCTTCCTCATGACAATACACCATAGATTCTCTACAGGATTCAGGTCAGGCAAGTTTGCTGGCCAATCAAGCACAGTAATACCATGGTCATTGAACCAGCTTTTGTTACTTTTGGCAGTGTGGACAGTTGCCAAGTCCCACTGGAAAATGAAATCAGCATCTCCAAAAAGCTTGTCAGCAGAAGGGAGCATGAAGTACTCTAAAATTTCCTGGAGGATGGCTGCATTGACTTTGGACTTCAGAAAACACAGTCAACCAACACTCAGCAGATGACATGGCACCCAAATCATCACTGCATCACTGTGGAAACTTCACACTGGACTTTAAGCAACTTGGATTCTGTGCCTCTCCACTCTTCCCCCGGACTCTGAGACCTTGATTTCCAAATGAAATGCAAAATTTACTTTGAATTTACTTTCTGAAAAGAGAACTTTGGATGTCAATGACTGTCTTCTGGACATCTGTCAAGTCAGCAGATGATGATTGTGTAGCCTACTGAACCAGACTGAACCAGACTGAGGGACCATTTAACGGCTCAGCAAACCTTTGAGTTATTTAGCTGATTAGAGTGTGACACCATGAGTTTCAAATATTGAACTTTTTCACAATATTCTAATTTTCTGAGACACTGAATTTTGGGTTTTCATTTGCTGTAAGCCATAATTATCAAAATTACAAGCAATAAAGGCTTGCAATATTTCACTCTACATGCAATGAATCTATATAATATATGAGTTTCACTCTCTGAAGTGACTGACAAAAAATATTGAACTTTCTCACAATATTCTAAATATTTGAGCTGCACCTGTATATGCAGTATATATGCAATCTTTATCCATGAAAAATTAGCATTTTTCCAGCACATAGCCCTACACACACACACACACACACACACACACACACACACACACACACACACACACACACACACGCACACAGCTTTTCCAGGACTGTGTGAACCTGTCTGGCTCTGTTTCCTCTCTTTCCACTGCTGATGATAAGCATGTGATTATTGCCTGCTGCCATGAGCCTGGTCAACTCTGATAGCCTCCCCAGGGTCCATCAGCTCTCAGAGCTCACACACACTTCAATCACTTGGCAGACACACATGTGCTTGTAAAACTCTTTGTAAACATGCTTTTCCAATATTTCTTACATACTTTGCACACACACATACAGTAGGCTCCAGCAAATCTTCATCACATGCAGCCAAGCAAATCTTATGTAAGCCAACAACATAAAGTATATCACTACTGGAGGTGGTGCGCCGAGGTTAATGGTGCGAAACGCTCACATTTTGCTTTGGTTCACACACCAAAACTGCTTGGTTAGGTTCAGGCAGTGAAATTACTGGTCATTGCTTAAAATAAGTATGTTACTGTTACAATATGTAACTTAAAATAAGTCAGCGTTGACTTTTGGTTTCACATGGGACATGAACAGCAGTATCCTGGGTGAAACTCATGTATTAGTTTGACCCATTCATCCACCCAAACCTCCTCCATATGTTGACATTTTTGTTCTTTATTCTACATCAAGCAATAAACGTAAAATGGGTCGTAATAACATGCTTGCACAGGTGATCTACTTTTATGGTGAGGACAGACTACAGACAAACAAACAGATCAGTTGGTTATCAGTCATTTGTTACTGTACTTAAAAAAAATGATGGACACAAAAGTTTGGAATCACCTGTTACACCACATGTATTATTTACTTTTGAAATAGTTTTAGCTCTAGAATGAAATGATTTGAAGTTCCATTTATTTGCTGAAGTTGCATTTATTTTGTTTGTCTCCACATTGTTGCATGACCAAATACCCTTTGATTTTGAATTTGTTTTCCAGTCCAGAAAAACATACCATAAGTGACCCTGTGGTTTGGGGGTTTTGCTTGTCTGTGTCCAGTTTTATATTGAAAGTTACTCTCCCCATGTGTCAGATTTTGTTTTACTTCATGTATTTGTGTGTTGTCCCAGCTGTTTTCTGTGTACAATGTAATTAATTGGTTAGCCTCTAGTTTATTTAGTCCATGCGTAGTCCCTCTTGCAGTTGTCAGGTCATGGGAGTCAGCAAGCAACCAGCATGCTTCTTTGGGTCCTCTGCACTGGTTAGATTAAATAGGTTTAAAGTGCAATTTGTCAGTCCATAGTATGTCCATCTGATATTCCATGGTCCAATTCCAATAGTGCCAACCCAAGACTAGCTTCAATTATAGCTTTGCTTAACCAACACTGTTGCACAGAGGTATCTGTCTCTTTCTGCTTTGTCACTTGTCTGACTGAACCATGGTACAATGTTTTGTTCTCCATGTTCAAAACAAATGTTGCAAACCCTTCATACAAAATAATATCTATTTGTAAAGAGGTCTTTCTACAATGTAAAAGTCGGCAATTCCAAACTTTTGAATGGTTATGTATGTGTAAGTGATGAAAAAAACGTATGTTAATGAAGGTAAATAATACATTGCAAAGGGTATGCAATCAGATCACCCAGACCACATCTGGAGGTGGTCACAATATGATGGTGGTCATTTTATCAGCGGGGATACCCAAATGTTAAAAGAGCCAATGTGCATTTTTGTTGTTTCTGATGTCATGAAACTCATTAAACATTGTAGAGGTCCCTCAACAGTTTCCTGCATCGCTTGTGTGGACCTGAGATGCAGCTTGTATTTTGACATCTGGTCACTATGGAGGCAGAAACAAGATTGTGGTGATCATATAAAGAGTACTGTTCAACACGATACTTCACAATCTCCCATAGCTCTTTAGCTGGGTCTTTAGTTGGTGAGTGTGACGCTTTTGAATTTACTCTTTTGTGTATCCACTTATTTATGCAAGTTTTCCTTTTACTTTAACACCCATCTGAAAGTCTGTGTGACTGAGTTTGAACCTACTTTCCAATAACAGGACTGTGTAAACATATACAACCGTTCGTCAGGGCAGGCCCACAGAAAGCCTGACCTCTGGGAACCTGTCTCTATGCTCACTTCTTTTCAGTTGCTGTAACAAGCTCAGGTCACACATTACCTCTGGTGCATCTACCACTCAGTAGCTTTACGATTTCACTGCATAAAATTGATGAAGTTACTCATCTCACCTTTGCAAAGTGTTCCAACTCTTCCAGCAGTAATACTGTACTGTTTCCTCACTAGGATGGTGGGTGGCCGGAGAGGAGACACAGTGAACTTAAACTCTGTTTATATAAAACCAATTCGCATTCATAATTACATTGTGGTGACAGTGCCTGGATTATGTTCAGAGACAACTTTTCTCTGAGTAAATGAAACACTACATTTATGTTATGTATGTTGGAGTCAGAGAGAGGTAGTTGGGGTGGATGGTGGGCATACAACTTGCATGACTGTGACACAGGATTAGTGTTCAGACTCCTGTCTGTGGTTAGGTTTAGGCAGTGAAAGCGCATTGGTTAAAGTAAGGGAAAGATCATGGTTTGGATTAAATGCTAATAATCAGGTGCTTTCAGTACCTAAACATAACCAGAAAGAAGTTGAATAAGGCTATAGCCACCATGAATGGATAGTGGATTAAAAGATTGCCTATTTTGGCAAATAAAGAAATTAAATATGTTGTCAGTGAACATATATTCAGTATGGACATTTTGCAAAAACAGTGTCTTTTTAGGTTAAAAGAAAACTTCATTTGGTCGGCATTACGTTTCCCTCTAAACATATTTACTGTTTCAAATTAGTTTTATTTAAACATGTTTTTATTGCTTAATCATATTTTCTGCTGTATACAAGAAAAGTGAACAAAAGCAGCAACACTTTCCCAAATGGTTCTCAGTAAAAGGGATTTCAATCTCTGGCATTGCACTGGAACTGCCAGTTATTTAAATTATAGGGGGGAAATCAGTCTGTGCACTTAAAGAATGCATGTCATGACAGTAATTACACAGTATACACATAGAGCGCATAGAGAGCATGTTTTATAAGAGCATATTAATAGCAAACAGATGGCTCTTCAGCACAAGCAGCAATAATAATAGATCAAGCTGAAGTGTTGCTAATATGCTACCTTAAATGTCAAGATTATGTCAGGCTCCACTTCAAATGTAGGCTTTCTCCAATTTTCTTCTTACCCAAATCTGGCTGGTTAGCCATCACACTGTGCACTGTGACAAATAAATGAGTAGGTTTTATAGGCATTCATGGAAAGTAACAGAGTCATACAATTTTTTTGAAAATAAGTGCCTTAAGGCACATACAAATCACACACATATCAGCAGTGAGAGCACATTGCTGATTTGGCAGGCAAAACTACCTTCTTCATACCCAGTCATTAAATGCAGGATACTGGGCTGCACAATAGACTGACGATGTATGTTTGCAAGTCTTTTTAGCTCAGGCGTGATATCATGACACAAGTTTCATGTACCAGAGTTCTTGCATAGCGCAGCTCCAAAGTGCATGCACAGATGTTTGATCAAACCTACATTTTCAACATTCCCGGTTATCTTTAACATGCACACTGTCTAGCTCTTCCCTTTTTTTCTCTTGCCCATCTCTTGTACATTCTGTGATATTTGATTAATCTGTGATTAGTGTAAATCTTTGAAACAGCTAATTTAAGGGCTGTTAGGCAACCATACAAAACAAATGTTGCACAAGAACGACTTGCTTTACATGCTATGGCTTTTCTTTTTTGTTTTCTACCTCTGTGATCAGGTTCATACCCGGGCCCTGGTCACCATGCACTACCAGCTGTGGGCTCGGCAGGCAAACTCGGCAGGTGAAGTGTCGGGTGCTGCTCTCATTCACCAAGACAGAGGTGGATCTTCCAGAGGAGGAGTGTGGCGAGGACAGACCCCAGCTTGAGAGGCCCTGCAACCAGGGGCCATGTACCAAACTTTCAGGCATCTCTTCAGGCCTGGAGGGCCAAGGGACGCCTTACATTCAGACAAAGGAATTGTACAGCTGGGGCTACAGAGGCTTCACTGCCTGCTCAGCCACATGTGCTGGTGGTGAGGCTTCTGAAATGGATGTTTGCAGCTAAAATGCTTCGGACTCTTGTCCATAGTTGCCGTTGTTTCATGTTCAACTGTCTTGTCTGTTCTCTGCCCAGGGAAGCAGAAAGCTGTTGTGATGTGTGTTAACAAGAAGCAGGGCGAGGAGGTAGAGGACTCTCTATGTGAGTCATCCAGCAGGCCACCAGTAATGATCCACATCTGTGACCCTGAGCCATGCCCCCCAAGGTGAGAAACCACAAGGTCATGTAAGACACATAGAAAGCTCACAGAGCCTGGACAAGCACAGTGCAGACTGCTCTAGCTGGAAGCCTGTGGTCTCTCTGTGCTTGTGCTCTGTATCACATATCACACATGAAGGACATATTGTGCAAAGTTTTCAAGTGTGCCAGACGAATGAGCACTGAAAAATGGAAATTCATGTAGCACCACCTATAGGTGAAATGCCATCAGGTTTTTATGTGTGTGTGTGTGTGTGTGTGTAGTATAATGCTCCTCCATACTTTAGTTTCTTTTGAAAGGAATATTATGCATTCTGTGCACACAGAGAGCAGAAATGTTGTACCAAGAATGAATCCCAAAAATTAAAATAGAAAATCATTTTTCGTACCTTATTAGAATAACTTGGAAATGAAATTCATTGATGGAGAGCTCTGTTAGTTTGAATAAACACTGGGATTACAGCTGGGAGTGTAGTCAGAGGGTTTGCGACCACTGCAGAGAGCAGTTTCTGTGTACTGATTTATACAGTGTGCCATACCTGGCCTTCCAAAACAGACATATTACTGAATAAACACAATAAGACATGCAGTCAGGCCAGGCCTAAAGAAAGGCACAAGATGCACAAGGAGAGGGTTTCACAGTAACAAATGTGGTTTTGGCTAGAAGAAAGGAGGAAGAAAAAAAAAAAACACGTTAGCTGACAAAAGAAATACATTAATAACAAAACATGCTAACTGAGAGGAACATTGGTGGTCTTTTCAGCATTTCAGGAACACCCAAAGACAGGTTAAATTATTTCATTTTTTTAGAGAATTAGATGTCCTAAGTAGTTCCAAACACAACATCACACACACACACACATTAACATTTCTTAATTTGCATGAAATTTGGTGCAGAAGCAAGCAAACATATTAAAGTATGTTAGGTTGAATTAGATGGATTAATTTGAATTCTGAAATATCTTTATTTCAGTTTGCTTCTTTTAACCCTCACCATGATCTTCACCTAAGCTTAACCAAGTAGTTATAACAGCCCAAACCACTATTGTTCCTTAACCCAAAGCAACTAGTTTTTGTGCATTTAACTTAACAAACCTTGACCAGAGAGGTGGTAGATGAGGAAACAGTCATATAAACCATTTTTGTAACAGTAATTTGGAGTGAATTTGGAACACATTAACAAGCAATATCATCCTGCCATTTGGGGTGCAAAATCAGACAATATGGAGGCCCTGTACACTGCAGAGGTGTTCTCTCTTATTCTATGAATTAGACCTCTGCTCAAGTCAAACTCCATGCTGAAAGGGGAATGATTAAGGTGTGAGCTGTTTCATCTTCACAGGTGGGGGGGGGGGACAGAATGACAGAATGAGACCAGACCACACAGTAATGGGCGAACAGAGAACATACTGGATTGTTGCAGTGTAGAAATGGATCAGCAGCTCCTGAGCCAGGTTGAACTTCCTGAGCTGGCATGTAGAATACATCCTCTGCTGGGCCTTTTTGGTGAAGGAGTCTATGTCGGAAGGCCACTTTAGGTCCAGGGATGTAGTGGATAAGACACTTTCCTTATAGAACAGGTCAAGACCATACTCTTCAATGTACAGAGAGCCTACATTTCCCCCATGAGCAAGCACTTGCCGACGGCAACAAGGAAAAATCTTCCCTTTAACTGATAATGATAATGCCATTGATGATAATAGAAATATGACAAGTATTGATTAACCGTAGCACTGGGCATCAAGCAGGTCTACAACAGCAGGCACAACCAGGATCACATCCGGGTGCAGCCATGATCCATGGGAACCTGCAACAAGTGAAAGCAAGTACTCTGAGGAAGAAGCCAAGTCAGTAACATGCATTTATGGGGCATGAATGTGTACAGACAGAGAGGAGGAGAGGAGCTCAGTTTATCATGGGAAGTCCCACAGCACTAAGCTTTATCATAGAATAAAGTTTTCAGCCTGCTCTTAAATGTAGAGAGGGTGTCTGCCTCCTGGACCGACACTGGAAGATGGTTCCACAGGAGAGGAGCTTGGTAGTTGAAGGCTCTGGTTCCAGTTCTACTTCTGAAAGTAAGCCTGCATTCTGGGAGCACAGTATTTTGGTGGAGTAATGCGGGATACTATGAGCTCTTTAAGATATGATGGTGCCTGAACCTTTAGGGTTTTGTACGAGAAGGATTTTAAATTTGTTTCTGGATTGAACAGGAAGCTAATGCAGTGAGGCTAATATGGGAGAGATATGATCTCTTTTTGTCAGAACAAGTGCTACAGTGTCCTTGATCAGACGGAGAGTCTTTTACAACTTTCTGGGACAGCCTGATTATAAGGAAGTGTAATAATCCAGTCTGGAAGCTGTTAGGCAGAATGCCTGAATGTTTTTCTTTGGATCCAAAGATGCAGACCAGAGAGGGAATTGTAAAACAAAATTTAATTTAAACAAGCAATGTGCAAAGAAAAATGCCCTCATAAGGAATGGATAAGTAAACATAACGCACACTCAAAGTGAGTGGATTTAAACAAAGTGAGCTACGACAAATTGGACATCTGAGGCAAGGCCCGCGCTGACGAGGCAGGCAAACAACTGAAACACAGAGCACAGAATAACTAGCGGTCCAACAAAACCGACATTAGCACAACTCACAAAGAGAGGGCAACAAAGTACTCACACTGAATGACAACACCAGGAATTCAGGACGATCCGGTAACAGGTAGGAGAGGGCTCTCCCCTTTTATCATGTGCCTTAATCAGTGTCATGCCCATCAGGTGTATACCCGAGGAGGCGGAGCTGGCCAGGTGTAGAGACACACCCAGCTAGACAGACAGGGGAAAACAGACAGACAATATATAACACTGGGAGAAGGGAAACAAGAAAGACTAGGAATAGGCAGGTCTGTAGGATCATAACAGAAGCAACACTTGGACTAGTCAGGTGCTTACAGTGTAACTCGTCACATCACAGTTTATGGGACGTAAGACAGCTAATGTTACCAGCTATCATTTATGCTGCCTTTACAGTGAAATTAAAATTCTGTACTCATTTTCAAAATGTAGACATTTTGTACATTGTGCAAAAAAATTCTAATTGCTTGAATTAATTTGATATATCACCCAGCCTTACAATCACATATGTAATCCGTACTTCTTCAGCCAAGTATTTTTTCTGTGAAGGGACATTTAAGTAATGTGTTCATTAGGTTTAGGTGTAGTTGCTACACAATACCAGTGATTCAGTCATTTCTTTGCCAGATGACAAGATGCCTGGATTTTAAATCTTTTCAGCTCCGAAACTGAATAAAAACTCCTTCGCTATTACTACACTCCTGGTGTAATAAGAGGTGAATTTACCCATCTCTGTCCCTTTGATTTAACCAGCCTGGTCAGAATTGAAGCCAGCAGGCAGGTCAGTGAGTGTAGCAGTGGCAGCAAGTGGACTTACTTATATTGGCCCATTGTCCCTCTGGCTGTACTGGCTGGACACAGGTTGGATTCTTCTCTTGCCATGGGAAAAGGATTACCATGCACCTAATAGAACATAGCTCCCATATTAAGCTGCACACCAAAGTGAATGGCTTATTGTAGCATAACTGCAGTAATGGCCAAACCTTGATCCTACTTTCCCATGTTTTCCCCTGATTAACACAGGTAAGAATGTCAGAATTTGCTTTTCTGTGGCTGCTTGCTTCTTCTTTCCTTTAGTGCTGCAAAACAGTTCTAATTTTTCTTGAGACTGTGAACTGTTTCCACACAGAAAGTCCAAAGAGAAAGGCCATCAGTACAGACTATTAGCTGACACAGATGATAGATGCTGGTACCTTGTTAATCTTTCTTGTGTATCACTGGCATAAATGCCATAATTGGATTAAAACTGTCCTTTTTGTGATCAAATTTCAGCTGGTTGAAAAATGGAGACAGAAAGTCGAAAGACAATAAAACATAAACAAAATGGTTTTGCGATTTCGAGAGGTTTACAGCAGAAGGGTATGTTTCAGAAAAGAAAGTGACAGAAAAAAAAAAGTGTGCTGAGGTGTCAGCCTGCACTGAGCAGAGAAGCTGTATGAGACACACTCATTAGTTGCACTAAGACTGCAGTATACTGCTGGATTGGCACTGGCATGCCCTCTACCATGCCTCCCTCCCAATGGGGAACATTACGAGTCACTAAGATATCAAAAAAGATATAAAAAAAAAAAAATGCCAGTTTCCTGGCCAGGATCTGTCTCTCTATGATGAACTTTATGGAAATGCAAAGCTAAGTCACTGGAGTGCCAGTCTAAACCACAACAGCTGCATCTGACATGATCTTCAGTTGTTGATGGGTGGAGTTTCTCCTGAGGGAGAAGAATCTTTTGCAAAGTCTGTCATTGCTTGGGCACAGCTAGGTTCTTAATCATTAATAGCTGGGGTTACAGAAGGAAAAGATCACTCCAGGACAGGTCTGGTCCATAAAATCAACAGCAGAGCATACTATAGTGGTCCTGTGCAGTACACACACTCGTGCTCCTCCACACAGAGGCAGAACCCTGGTTTATGTTTAGGGAACAAATGCTGATCAGTTCTAAATGGCATAACAATGCACACTCAGACACAGACCAATACACACATCAGCACACACAGAAGAGACTTTTATTCCAGAAGACTTTCCCATTGCCAAAGACAATATATTGTGTGTTTTGGAAAAAAAAAAATTATTAATTAATGAGGAGATTATTTTATTTATCCTTACAAAAGACCTGTGTCCTGCCAAGTCACATAAGAACACACACTGTAAGGTAAAATGCCACATTATGTGAAAGTGCAGCATGTAAAGTATTCTACTTTAGCCCTTCTTACTGTTTTTTTTTTCTCTCTAACTGTATGTGCTTGTGTCTCACACAGCAGAAACAAATGACTAGAGGAAAGACTCAAACCTGCCACTCCAAATGTTAAACTCTTGTAATCGAGTATATGTATGTACAATGACATCAGCTGTGCAGCATTTATCAGCAATTAAGTTTAACCATGGGACAATATTTTTCAGCATTTTTCAAAGGGGTAATGCAGCACAAGTGTGTTGATGATGCAACCCTGACATATTTGGTAAATCAATATACAGATATAGTGCCTGCAATGTAAGTTATATTCTGACAGATGCAGAGAAATCTATCACTTACCAATTGATCAGTTCTTTAGGCCTCCCATTAGCTATCTGAATGCAGCAGCACTCAAGATTGAATTGATGCAATTTCATCATGCCAAATAAAGCATGCCAGTGCATTACTGTAAAAGACTTGCACGTTTGAAAACAATGTTTGAATCAATATCCATACATGTGTGAGTCCTACTACCTGACTTGAATGCAGTAAAGATGCCCTTAAGAATCTGACTTTCACCCAGAGAGCTACCACAGGGCTGTATCCTAACATTTTCCCCATTAGTTACAAAGGGCTAAGGTCAATATTCTCGTATAAGCATTGCAAATATATACCCTGTGAGGAATCTTATATACAATACAGCCCCAGACAGCCTCTGTCTAGAGATAGTTCCAGCATGTAATTGTTTGCTTATTGTTTCCCCTGAGTCCAGTCCTTATGTTAAACTGTGCTAACCACGACTACAGCTCTGTGCTTAACATACAAACATAAGATTGATGAATTCTCTTGTTACACCAAAACTTTCCCCAAACTGGAGATATAATATTTCTCATAAATATCTTGTCTTCAAGTAACTCATATCCCTTTGACAGTTGTGGTGAAAAGTTCATGTATACCATGTAGTAAGTTCAGTAAAGCGAGTGAGGATGACTGAGATGTCAGTGAGGATGATCATAGAAGAACATTAGTTTGCATTCACTCAACAGTCACAAGATGGCTAGAATATTTTAGATGCTTACTTCATCAGTGTGTGTGCGTGTCTTTGTGTTTGTGCTTGCTATAAGTCACTGGATTTCCAGGCAGGAAATGGATATTTGCCCATCTAGTTGTCCTGCAAACTGGAGGCATGTCTGATTCACACAAAGTGATTTACTCATCTCTCCTTCTCTAATGGACATTTCCAGGAAGCAGCTGCAGAGTGCAGGAACATACACACACACAACATGCACACACATGCACAATACACAGTGTGGTCTGCTGTCTGACAGTTGGAAGACCAACTGTGAGGTGAATTAACTCCCCTATTCCTGCTTCTGCTCTGTCTGTCTGTCTGTATGTCTGTCTGTCTGTAACTCTCTCTCCCATTCACACTCTCTCCCTCTCTCTCGTTGCAAGTGGCTGCTATACATCATTCTTCTTCTGAGGGAATTGTCTCTTTCCTTGTACTTGTCTGACCCTCATGAATTTATCAAAGCAAACACGCAATAAAGAAACCAAGAGTGTGAAGTCCAGTGCCACCACCAGCCATGTCAGTGTCTGCTGATCAGACATTTTATAGCTAAAATAAATTCATTTTGCAGCAATGGCATTGTTCCATTGCAAAAAAAAATTGCTTAGAAACCTGTTGTTCACTGGTGTCATATTTTCATTTGGTGTGTATTTCATTATTATGTTGTTTATCATTGTATTTCTTGTTTTACTGACAAACTACAGAACCATAGATAGCTGTTCATTATGGTCATAGGACTGTGTCATACAGCAGAAGCAATAAAGAAAATCTGTCCAAAATATTATTATTAAGATTTATACTTTACTGAGCTAATTAACAGTGTGCAAACTATCTGTACAATTTCCTCTTTCTTATTAATCCAAATAATAGAAAACTTAATCAGTCTACACCTGGATCTGTATCAAAATACACAATAATAGATTACCAAACAAGCAAATTAGCAAACAAGGCCTCTGGATTCTGTTGATGAATTGTTTGACATTTTTATTATTATGTAGTCTAGAGGATTATTTACCTCTTATTTTCACATGCAAGCAGAGACAACTGTCCTTCATGAGTGACTGCCACTTAAAAATAACACTGGGTTGAGCAAGAATTTTTTCATTGCCCAGAGTCCTCCATCCTCAGTTCTACTCCTTTTACCTCTCCTACACAGTGTGGGCGAGAAGAGACCAGACAGGAGGAAGAGATGTAACACAGCTTATGAGAAATTTCTGAGGAAATACTTTCACTATTATCCCGTATTTACAATTTATGAGGGTATTACATTTAGTATGAAAAGGATAAAGTATATTGATAATGTGCCACAAAATGTGTCATTTAATACTGTAGGTGAAAATGGAAAAAGTATCACCACTTCCACGGTCCATCTGCCAAGGACAGTCTGCATCCTAAAATTTAACAGTATTCTGTGTCTGCATGTCCTGCTACATTATCTCTTTCTCTGCAGATGGGAGGTGACAGCATGGACTGGCTGCTCTGCATCCTGTGGCGTTGGCATACAGACCAGGAGTGTGTTTTGCATGCGTCTGTTGTCCATTGACCAGCAGGATATTATGACTGTTTCAGAAGATGAGTGCAGGGAATTCAAACCTGCCATCCTGCAACCCTGCAACCAGGTGGACTGTCCTCCAACCTGGGAGACAGAACCTTGGCAGCAGGTATGGACTTTGTTTGTTTGTGTATGTGTATGTGTGTGTGTGTGTGGCTGTGTATGTAATTGTGTGCAATAAAAACTGATTAATCTCCTACCTTCCTACCTCTGTCTTCTTCTTCTTCTGCTCTCTCCCTCTAGTGCTCCCAGTCCTGTGGTGGGGGTGTCCAGTTGCGGAAGGTCTACTGTAAGCAGCTCCTGTCCACAGGGGCCTATAGGAGGCTGGGGGACAAGGCCTGCTGGGAGGCCAAACCTGCCACAAACAGAGGCTGCAGCCACACTGACTGCCTGCCCTACATGGCAGGAGGAGAGTGGGGAAAGGTGAGTACCAGCATTGGAGAAATGAAGGACATGATGGTGGGGGGTTGGTGGCTGCAAACGTCATTAAAAGCGACTTTTTTCAATATTGCAGTAGTTCCATAGAAACATATCTAACATTACATCCAAGCTGTGTTGCATCATCCACATTTATTCAATCATGCTAATTGCTGGCTAGCATGTTACCAGTTTGCTAGCTCGCTACAGGAGTTCATCAGCTAGCCCTGCCACTTTCTGGACAATACTATATGAAGTGAAAAGGCTAATAAGTATTTAGCTTGCTTAACCAAAGTCAAGACAGATCCCCAAGTGACACCTTCAATTTCAGGGGTAAATGGCTACTGCCACTTCAATAAAAGTTTTAATAACACTTTAAAGCAGTTTTACATTCAGCTATTTCTGATGCTCAAAAAATGTGAATTTTGACTGCTGTACCCCCTACAGTTGTTGCCTTTGCATATATCAAGCAAGGTACAGAAGCTAGTCATTGGCCCCCAACATCAAATCGTATCAGCTAGAAGAATGGGTTACTTCTGATCCTACGATCCTACTACTACCTACCGACTGGTTGGACCTGGAAATGTCAAGGAAACGTCTACTGCTGGTGATGTAGCATTGATAGTGACAGTGATTTTTCTAGTAAAAAATCCCAAATCTGAAAATCTCCCCTCAAGTTTTAAACCACACCTTTCAAATATTGGAAATAATGGGATTGTTGTTACAGAGATTGCAAGCTGATTTTAAATTCTTACAAAACAAGCCCAGCAGGGAGCCAGAGGTCCTATGTCCATCTAAAAATTCCATAACTCATTTCTACAGTGTCTTAAGCCAGATTGATGTGTTGAATGTGCAGGATATTGCGCAGGCATGGAAAAATGAACTTGGTGGAAACAAAAAATGATCCATTTGATTTCACCTTTGTGCCTAAAATTCACCAAATTCAATTGTGTGTGGTTCTGCTCTCAAATTTAAGTGTAATGGATATATATTTTGCAATGTAGATAAAAGAGAATGTTGTGGCTTTGCATATGAACCCTGTCTCTTTGCTCCTGGGTCATCTGAGTGAAGATGCTGCAGTTGTTGGTACTAGTTCTGTTGACTGTGATATCCTTGAAAAGTATCTTTATGTCATGGATATAACATCTGGACATAACATTTACTAAAGCAAACTGGCACAAGATAATCATTGAGTGTTTTAATCTTGAATACTTGACCTGTCTGCTTCACCCTTCTCCATATCTCCTGTTCCACAGTGGCTCAGACATTTCCAAGCATACTCCTTGACTAATTATGAACCCCCTTTTGTACCTTGCTTCACACAAAACTCAATAAAGATACTTGGGAAAGAAAGGAACAAAGCCAGCACTGTTCACTGTTTGCTGTTTTCAGACATGGTGTGCCAGAGTTCAGAGAAACATCTTCATTTGTGATTTATTTGACAAAAGAAAGTTTTGCTGTTTACTTTTCATTCATTTCTGTGTTTTCAAAAATATGTGAAAATTCAAGTTTTTAGGTTCAAGGTTTTCTTGAAATGTGTCCTCGTCTTGGTTAGTTCTTTACTCTTCAATCAGAATTTGCAAACTCACTACAATGTCAGACTTATACTTGGTGCTTCTACAAACTTTTTCCACAAGGATTCATTCTAATAAATCATCTATATAGATAAAAGTATGTATTCATGTATGTTAATGTGTATGTACATTATATTGGGTTTTTTTTTTGTTTTTTTTTTTGCAGGTCACAATACATGTCGAGCTACCTGTATACACCTCCTGTCTTGAATTAATAATAAATGTTGTTTAATGTAACTGCCATTGCATGTTCAAACCATTGTTGTTAAACATAACCCAAGTTTTTACAGAATCATCCAATATCAATGTTCTGTTTGTAATGAATGTTCCTATTCTTTTGTTTTACTCTGCAGTGTTCAGTGTCCTGTGGTTTGGGGATCCAGCGCAGGGAGCCACTCTGTCGCCAGCTGATGGCCACAGGCCAGCAGGTGACACTGGCCAGGGAGTTGTGTTCAGGGCTGCCCTCCCCACCACAAGTGCGAACCTGCCGCATGATGGCCTGTCCGAGTAAGAACACGCACATACACGCACGCCTCCATGCACACACATGCATTCTAATATCTTTATGTACTTATTTAACATCTGAACAACAGTCACAGACAGATCACACAGATTTGTAAATGTCACACATGAGCATAACAAAGACAGATGGAAAATGGCATACTTGAGGTATACCATTTAGATTGAGTTTTTCAGAAACATACATTCAGATTCTTTCATACAAGTGAATATAATGTGCATTTATTCATGGTGCTGTGTCAGAACAGGCAGAAACCGACAAGCACGACACAAGGCAGAACAGGTCAAGAGCCAAGTCCCACATCTTTTAGTAAATGCAAAACAAGCAGAGGTCAAAATCAAGTAGGCAAACAGGGAAGCAAACTTAAACAGATAAGCATCAGGTAAAGAAACAAAATCCAGCAATCAGGCAGGTAGAATCAGGAAAACAGGAACCAGTGAGCGCTGGAAGGCTTAAGGCATGCCAAAGACAATCTGGCAGAGGACTAGCAGAGGGGGCCCAGTAAAGATATGACCAAGGTAATCAGAGGGAATGGACCAGGTCAGATGATGAAAATGGTGGGATCTGGGCAATTGGGTCTTGTCTACATGTTTATGGATAGTAGGTGGTGATGATGTCAACATTAGTTATACATCAAACACCAGAGAACATGCTGAGCATGCATGGTGAGCTTATTTTGCTGTTCCAGTAATAATTTAAAAACACAAACTAGTAAAACAGTTTCTGATTAATTTATCTTTATTTGACATCAATTTCTTCACCTTCAATTATTTAACACCTTTCAGGCACACGGCCTAGCAGTGTTAACCAAAAATGTTGAATCTGGCAGTCCACCATTGTTGCGGTTGCAACAATGGGCATTAGTGAATTGAGGTGATGATGTCAAAGTTTCCCAAATTTTCTGTTAAACATGTACACACAGACACACAGAAATCCAGTTTCAAAAGCCTTGCACCTTAGAAGGCAAAAATCTCAGTTTTAGTAACCTAAAAGTCTTTGTATGTGGAGGAGAGGCCAAAACATGGAGGAAAGTATGTGTTTTCAACAACATCCACACACATGCCCTAAGAAACAGGGAGAAGCCAGACAGTATGAATGGCTGCATGATTCGCAAGATTAGGAGGCACTGGTGACACATTTTTAGATTTGTGTACACATTTACACATCTCAGTACACTTGCAGATCTGAATACACATTTTCAGATTCCTGACCATATTCACAAATCTGAGTATGCGCATGCAGATTGAGATACAGTTACAAAGCTCTCCACACATACCGCAAATACTTATCTCACTCTCCAGAGGAGAGTGTCAACAACCACTGTGTTTTGCCCTTCAGTCTATAAGAAGTGGATGGCTGTTTCATTCATGTAGCTTAATAATGCTCATTTCATCCTCTGTGGTGTCCATAGGCCTTCTTATTGATTTCATTTCTGTAAAAGTGCTCGTCAATTCTAGAAAGCCTATACTGAGGAAGGCAGTTGTATAGTTGTGACTGATAGTTAAACACAGTCATTGAATGTAATTAGGTAAACAGGTTTTGCAGAATGTGAACGTTCTTCTTTGACTGGCTGCATGTAGCAATTAGCCTATTGACCTCTATATGACTGTGTAGAATAAAATGACAGTGGGTAAAGATGGGGCTGGGTTTTGACTGTGGACAGCAGCTGAAGATGTTGCATTTCTATCAGCATAATGCCTCCTATAATGACGGCTTTCTTTGTCCTTATACCACCATTGTCAGGTCAACTTGAGTAAAATGTAACTGTACTAGTGCCTAGACAGATACCAAAACAGAGGAAAGAGAGAGAGAAGAGAGACAAGAAGGTACACATGACCATAAATTGCACTGAATCCCTGTTTTCAAATCTGTTTATCTCCCTTCACACTGTAGTTTAAAATGTAGCACCCCACAGCTCTACAATATGTCTGAGATGCTGTAGGCTACTTGATGAGGTGATTTTGGTTCATTTTGTACTAAGGTAACCTCCACTGAACGCAGACAACTTGATAAGGGCACAATGAAATACAGTCCCCCAAAACACAATTAGAACCCCTTTGAAATGAACAGTAGTCTAAATAAACAGAAAACAGAAAATTACTTAACAAAATAGACTCTTCTAAATTGGCTTTTCAAAATGTACCAATAAAAATACGATGACTGTCTCTTAAAGCTTAAATGCTCCCAACAAACTTCATATTACACTTGGTAATCTTTGCTTACAACACTACCATCAATTCGTGGGTGCACGCACACTCACACACACTAAAATGACAGGCTTCACTGGCCACACAGTCAGAGGCCTAGTCGGGGCTTTGTTAATTTAGAACCAGGTTTTGTGTGGGCACCCTTACCTCACTCTGATGAGGTTTCCTATTTAAGTATTATGTCCCACCAATTTTTTGAGTACCAAAGCATATAATTTCTGATACCCAATTGAAGATTAAACTTAAGCAGAGTAGTTGGTTTGTTCTTTCTGATAAGAAAGTTTAAGTAACAAGAACTGTAGCTATGACTCACTAAAGTGCAGCCAGTTAACATTCTCATAAACACAATGTTGGTATATGTATAGGGCTGGAAAGAGATTCCCATGATACCCATGGGACTGTGAGCTATGTATACACTCCCCTGCCCACTCAGTCCTCATGCTAACATACAGAGCTGTACAGTATGTACACAAGAAGCCATGAAGTGTGTGTCGGCCCAACATGTGGGAAGATTATCTGAAAGGTTCAGCTGCTGTTCAGTTCAGTTCACATGGTTATGGCCAAGCTACAGTGAAGAAAACTCTGCCACTGTTTGCACATTTATATTCACCGTGCACATGTGAATAAAATGTACACAGTGTTGTTCATTCAGAGAGTCACCATATAATCAGATTCTGTAATTCTGTAAGTCCCTCTAACTCACGTCTGCTGGGAACCAGACTGTAAAGCACATGACTGAATGCTTGCAAACATCACAGCAACTCCTGATAGTCCAAGTCCAAATGTGTTTCACAAAATGTTCTCTCCAGCTGTTGCTTCCTGCTCTCTCCACACATACTCATTTGGATTAAGTTAGGTGCTAGTATAAAATAACATAAAACTTTATTAATCCCATGCCAGGGGAATTAAATTGCTGTAGCCAGTAAGGTATAAAGAGAGACATATAAAAATCAAGATTAAAAAGAGATACTGAATTCAAGAATAAAAAACTATTTGTATGTACATTTCAGCTACATACTGTATACATGTACATTGTGTACAATCTTACAAAAAGAATACTGCTGGTGGTATTTCATTGCACATGAGATAAATACTGTTGCCTAAATAAAAAAAATAAAAAGTATGCTTCATCAGAAGTGCTTGTCGAATGGTCGAAAATCTTTGCAGGCCCCCTTCCTCCACACAATTCTGACATTGGATTGGGAACTGTCTCCATGAGTTTCTGTAATTTTCTAGAACTAAAAATCCGACATTCACACTAGCTTCATAATATGATTGACCAGCTGTGCGGAGTTGAGAAAAGACATAGGGTTTAACATATCTTTCTTGCTCTTTTCTTTTCATTCTTGACATGCTGTCACCTGTTTTGGGAAGCACCAGGTTAAATACTATGAATGTCTTACAGGAGAGACTGAAAACATGCACAGTTATTGTCATATTTGAATGGTATCATGTCTCTCAGCGAATCACGATGACTGGTTTTTCACCCTGCTGATATTCGGAACAACAATAAAGGCGTTTGATTTTGATGTGGTCAGGACTAGTCTGTGTGACATATTATCAAGCATCTGATCCTCACAGATTCCAGGAGTTTATTTTGGTATTTATGTGCATCTGGTGTTTTATGGCCCTTTCCCACCTAGCTCATTGGTCCTTTTCAGTTTGATCCACACCAAAATTAAAGAAGTGTGAAACTTTAGACCTATTACAGGAAGTTCCTGCAGAATACCATCCGGACCAGAAAAAGGACAAGCAACAAAACAAAATGAGCTGCAGAGCACATGGGGAGAGCAGGGGACCAATTGTTTTATTAATTTGGTTGACTCAACACTTTTCAATTAATTTCTGAGAGGATGGATGAGAGGAATTGAAAATCCACCGAAATAAGATGCACGCCTATCAATCAATTGCGAGCATAGGGAGATGCAGCTCATGCAGGTGAGGGCGACAGGATGTACACATGTCGTGGGTAGCTATTTAGTGCACTCGCATAATTGCAATGTGAAACCAAAAAAAACTGGGTAGAATGCATAAAAATGTTAATGAAAACGCAAAACTTTGTTTGGACCTTGGTTCAGACTAGTCTTTTGGACTTTCTAGTGTGAACAGGCCCTGAGGCCCCATGTGAACCTGCGACCCATTTAATCAAATTTGCAACATGTAAACTGAATTGCAACATGAGATCATTTCTTCCCACTTCCCTCTAACTGCATACCTGGGGATAGTTCACAGATATGAAAGATCCTTGCAAAACACAAAATTATCTGCAAGTTGCAAGTGTTAATATTTTTCATATTTTTGATCTGCAAGTTACATTCAGAGCTCACATATATAGGCAAAAAGTTGGCTGTTTCTACAGAAATAAATCCATCTTCCCCATGTGACAGTAGGTATGTGTTCACTGGTTGAGATTTGGTAATACTGTTTCATTCACAATACAAGTGAAACAACAGAGCCAGTGGGTCTGTTGATTACATTGCATGGAGTGTAGCTGCTTTGTACACCTTTCTGCTTGTCTTTATAATGCTCTTTCGTTGACATTGTGGATACATCCAAATATGTGTACTGATATCAATGCAAAAACAATCATCATTACAGTGTCCTCCTCCTCCCTCACTTACTGCATGCTCTACCCAGACACTACCCCTCACCTAAATCAAACAGAATATTTCTAGTAAGTGAGAATGTGTCTGACACGGACACCCTGCATGTGTGAAAGGCTATTGTCCACGCCTGATTCTGTAGACGTGGTCTGGAATTCATATGAGAACCAGAGGCTACATATTTGTGGTAGGTCATATAATTTCAGCAGCAGGATTGCTAAGTTTTCACGTGACACAAGAGCAAGAGTTGGTGGTGATAATGCACCTCTATTGCATCTCTGTTGTTCTCATTTGGAACCTGAAAGCTTCCATTTTGAAAGAAAGTTAGTCTTACTGTTTTGAGTCTTTTGTTTTTGGCAGTTTTCAAATAAAAGAAGAAATCGTATGATAAACACTGCTGATTATAGTGGGCCCTTGTGCCCTGTATGGAGGCGTATATATTTAATATATTTCTCCACTCATTCTTCATGGACATTTGTATGTTTATTAGTTGCATCAATTAGATTAGAGCAGACATCATTATTAATCCCCATTGGGAAACTCATTTGCCACAAAATCATCTCATACAGACAACAGCCTGTGAATTTATGCCATATCCAAGTCCATTAAAAACACTGTGTAATGGATGGGCTTCAAAATACAGACCCATTTTTAGTTTGGCCTTTGTGCTCTTTTCTAAAGTGACCTCAAGTGAAGAATATGTCAGACAGTTTGTTATTAGGCCTGATAATCTGTGTGTTAATGTGTTAGCTAACAGGTGTGATTGAACTGTATTAAAAGCTCTGGCAGTTGTTTCATGGTAGCTGTAAATGCTGTGAAGCATAAAAAGTAGTGCATCATCTACACTCATCCGGTATGTAAATTTCAAGGGGTGTTGCAAGACTGAGACCTGTCAACTCAGGTGACCCAGGGAAACCCTTTCAAAACATTTCATTATGTGCAACATCAGCAGTATTGGAGTAAGATTGGTAAAACAGCTACTCTCATTTTTTTTTTTTTTGGAAAGTGGATTAAGACAACACAAGTTCCATGTCACTCCCCCTCCCTCTCCGCTGAACAATGCCCTGCCTGCTGCCTCCAAGCTCCTCCTCCTTGTGGCGTCCGCGCGGCTGCCGTGACAACCAGTAACGTTAGCCTTGGCATTGGAAACAAGCTAACTCTGCCCAGCCGCTACATCACAGTCGCTAACATAGCGTATTTGCTGTGGAGTGTTATTGTAACAATCACCATATTAGCTTTATGGTTATTTGTTGTCTTAGCTGTATATGCTGTTGTTGGCAGCGGCGGTTTGGGCAGTTTCTCCTTTGCGGGTGGCTGTTGCTCTGCCATAGCTTTCACTAGCCTCCTGACACCGCTCACAGAGCTGTTTGACTGAGCAGCAGCTGGTAGCATGAGCAGAGGAAGGGGGCGGTTCCCAGCATGTGTGAGTAGTGATTGACAGATGTCAGACACTCCCTCAGACGCTCCTCTGGCTCTGATTGGTTGTTTTGTGTTGGGCGCGGTGGATTCTTGCCAATCGCAGTAGGAGCAGTAGGTGGGACCAATGGAATGCCGTTTTTTTTTTCACAGATTACATGTTAGGGACAATTTTAACAAATATGACAAAAAATTACTTTTATACAAGTTACCTACTTCAGCTTTAGTCTGTGGAGCTTGCAAGCCAATAACCAGATCAGTTTAAGGCAAACAAATGCAAACTCCGTATCTACAGCTCCCACTCACTTATGATGCTAAACATAAAAACTCATTACAGTTTCAGGTGTGCTGACCTGTTTTATCTGCCTCACCCAAGACAACAATAATGAAAAGGAAAGGTGGAAACAGTGGACAGGTGGAGATTATTGATGTCTCTAATGGGGAATTATGACAGCAAATTGTTACAATGCTTTTGCAAACTCATTGCTTTCGGTGTGTGAGAGTTGGCATGGTGTGGAATTTAATATTTCAGATAATAGAGTTTAGAGGTCTTTAAGATATGTGGGGTCATATTCATAAAACTTCTTAGTACAAAGAGTTACTCCTAGTGACAACATTCTTAGAAAATGCTTAGAATTCTAACATTTTCTAAGAATTTAACATTAGATTTAAGACTTTTAAGAGGTTTAAGAGTTTCTTAAGCACAAGAGAAAATGAAGAAGAAGAAAGCTTATGACTTACAATTTTTTCAGATGTTCATAACAAAATAGTATTCAGAATTAAACCATGTCTTAATAGAGACTAGATTCTATGATAAGGGCTATTGATTTCACTGTCCATTTTCTACTCAGTTTAATTAAGAGTGGAAAAGTTTTATTTTATTTTATTTTATTTTGATGAACCAATAACACCTTTTAAAAGAATGTGTCATAACTAACAACACCTCCTCAAGTCTCTGTTCCTTCCTTGCTCAGAGATGCTCTGACAGTTTTCCTAAATCACTGCTAAGCTAGGACTCCTTGCTAAAAAAAAGTTAGGTAAAGTTAGGAGCTCTCTGACAGTATTCTCAAAATATTTGTCAATATAGCGCCTGATCCCCTTGATATATATCACTCTCACTATGCAGTAAGCTAAATAACAGATTTCCCATAAAGATAAGGAGGTATCCCCTTTGATAAAGAGGAGTGGCCTACCTTTGAGTTGTGCCCCTTCGTGAACTTTTACATAATAGGTAGGCAGCAGAGCCTTCATTACTGCCAGCTGTGCTTCTGAATGACCAATAACAGATTATATGGTGACAGTGTGAGGGGGTGGTATAATCCTCGCTTGCCCCCACTCTTGGGTAAAAGAACTCACAAACCCACCCAGCTCTCTGTGTCAGCATGCACCCATCAGGGGATCACAAATTTCCAGACAGACAGGAGGCAGCAGGTGAGACCAGGGAAAATCACATCCAGTACCTGACAATCAGCACAGCTGCCCTCCATGTGGGATGTGTGCTTTGCGCCCTGCTCTTCTCCCTCAACAGAAAAGACTGCACCTCAGCAGAGCAGTCTGTTAAACTCCTGGGGCAGTATTTAAACATTTTGAGAGTAGCTCCTAATTTAGCCAAAAAGTCCTATTTTAAGTAGCGATTTAAGAAAATTCTCAGAGCAACTCTGAGCAAAGAGGGGACTGAAACTCTTAGTGAGGAGGCATTGTTGACCTCATTGTTAGGTATGAGATATACTTTTAAAAGGTGTGACTGGATGATAGAAAGACATGGCATTCTTAGTGATCATGGAAAGTGAAATAGGCCTAATCACTGAATCTAGTCTCTATTAAGATATGGTATAATCATGAATACTATTAGAGTTACTGTCATATTATACTGTAAAGGTAGCCAACAGAATGTTTGAAAACACAGGCCTACTTGCACAGTAACCTACTCACACGCTGATAGCTGTTATCTTGATTTACTTACGGTTCTTACCATGCTGCTAAAATTACCAGTGGTACCTGGTCTATTTGATAGGTCTATTAATGGGAGAGAAATGGCTCAGCTTTCATCAATTTCTGTGATTGTTGGTCATCTTATATAAGTAGCTGCGTTAATTGACAAACCGTACTATCAACATAACTCTCATGAACACCGGAGAAGCCTACAATGTCCATGAATGCCCATTTGTAAGCCTGCACGCTGCAGACATCCAGTGGAATCGAGATGACCTGTGCCACAATATGAAGCTGTGAAAGCGCTGTAATTGTTGGTGTGATCACTTTGCTGATGGAAGGTTGTGACAGACCCAAGTCATCTCTGCCCAGATGCCAAATATCTTTGTGTTATGATCGCTTTCATTTCTGGCATTATAGCGTTATTGGATTGGGTGGGAGATGTAAGCGCACCTCGAATGACAACGACCACAAACATTATCTAATCTGTAGTGTTTCAATAACTCAATGTCATTAAGCATTTAGAGAATATTTCTTCTACCTCTTTCTCTTTCTGCCATTTTCTCCTCTACTTAACAAATTGTTAAGACCCTTAAAAGTCCTCCTCCTTACTCCTAGCAGTTTGCACCTCCCTGAAGGGCGAAGATTTGAAATCTGGTTTACGTGTATTCAAATTGTACCAATCTCTATTTCACTACATAATCATCACTCCTTAAAGATAAAGAAACAGACAAGTAACAGACAAGACATATATTCAATAACTAACAAGAATACTAAAGATCATAGTATTACCTTTAAAAATCGAGGACAAGGCAGTGGTTTCAAAAGCTGTCTTGGAATGAACTGTATTTATATAGTGCTTTTCTAGTCCAACGACCATTCAACACTCTTTACAACATTCACCCACTCACAGACTAGGCCACCTGCTCATTATGAGCTTTTTTAAGCATTCACACACTGATGGCACAGCATCAGGAGCAATTTGAGGTTCAGTATCTTGCCCAAGGCTACTTCGACATGTAGACTGCCGAGGCCAGGGATTGAACCTGCAACCTTCCGATAAGTGAACAGCCGCTCCTGAGCCACAGTCGCCCCTTTCATGTTGAATTTGGACACAAGGCCATTTGTAAAGAGCCTGAAAGACACATACAGGATTCTCTTTGCTGCTCAATACAACACAGTTGTGAAAATAAGCCTTGCGATTCTAATATGTTACAAAACCTTTGCATCACTTCTTAGTGTTAACATATGGCCTACCTGTCCATGATGGCAGCACAGCCACATACATTTTGCCTCTAATTCTGCTCAACTGTTCAGTCTGAGAGTAAAGAGTAAAGTACCAAAGACTTGAAGTTTTACCTGATAAACAGGCGTAATTTAGCGTCCATTAACAGCATTATGTGTCATTGTAAAATGGCAGTCAGTACAGTTATGGAAAATATCAATATCAAAGATTGCAAATACAGTATCAGAGCATTTATCAATATGCAGGATATGCTATTGCTGTCCTTTGTGTCATAAGCCAAGGTAAAACTTAGATGCAGAGGGCCAAATTTAGGTTCATTGGAACCCCCCGACCCCCCCAACACACTTAACCTCCTCCAATATTTCCACCACTTAAGAATGCACATCTGCCAAATTCTGAAATGTTGGAAACACAAACAGGAAATCTCATATATACGCCATTTACGAAAATTGACTTCAGTCATTTGTGTTTAAAAATACAAGTGAAACAATAGATTCCAATTTCATTCACAGTGCTTAATTTGAAAGTTAATGGCCAAAATCCCTGTAATAGTTTTATAAATCATTTTAGAAATCATAATACATTAGGTTTATTGAATGTAATATGTCAACGCCACTGTTTAATGTCAACAAATTCACTTTGTGGCTTGTTAATGTTGCCAAGTGTCTGTATCATGCTGCCCACACGTATATTGTGAATTGTACTATTGCACTGGTTAGTAAGGAATATAACTGATGACTGCACTTGTGGCCTTAACATAAGAGAAGTTTGTACAATTGTGTACTTACTGGCAGGAAGCATGCCTCTCTGGCCTGCTGAAGCCCTGGTCTACAAGCCAATAAGAAAAACCAGATCAACGTTGCTCTCAGAACTCCATAACTATTTAGTTTTTATGCCCCAACTTACGGATAGTGAGCAAAGACATACTTTGACATTTAGGTAACGTCATATTACTATCATCATTGATCATATGTATCCAATGCAATTTGCATGTAGAGCAAGCACAAGAAGGATGCTTGTATTTATCTGCCACTGAAACACCAAATCCAAATGAAAGGTCTGTGAACCGCAAGTATCATGCTTCAATATCAAGACTCAAGATGAGAGAAAGAAAGCAAGTCACTGATTTCAACACAGGTGTACCTCAGTGCCATGTTCTTTATTGGTCAGGGTTTATTGGCCAAGCCTAGATTTTAGGAGAACAATAAATACCATACAGTCCTCAAGCTTGATGCCAGGGACTCTACAAGACACCAGCAGATTCCTGGTCACGTCAAACAATTCACAACAAAAATTTATTTACCATTCCCATAATTTGTCTTACATTGTCTGGCACAGTCTCCATCAGATGCATCTTGAGAAGATGAAAATTTTTGCCACCAAATACAGGTGACACAATTCCTGAAATCTGACAATACCCATATCATTGTATCAATCTTATTGATAGTTTTAGGCCCTTGGTTTGAATCCCAATGGGTTATTTACAATTGCTACATTCAATAATTGGCCCATAGTGTAGCATACAATGCTTGTCTTTTATGCCAGAGAATAAAAAAATCCTGTAGTCTCCTCAGGTATAGAGGATTTTCCTCTAAGGTATCCATGAGACTAGGCCAAGACAGGACATAGTTTAGCAGATTAATATTAGATTTTGAAGTTAGGGAAGGGGAACCCACCTTGAGCTATAGATCTTTGCAATATTGATAATGAGTTTAGGATAGCTATTAGACCTCATATAGTTGCATAGTTGTTTATCAATCCTTACCCAATAGTCTAATGGAAGAGAGCGCAGAGTCATCATACTTAGAAAGTTAATGTGAGGAAGAAATTTCATTTAAGATCCAGATAATCTGTTATTGATCCTCTGGAGGAGAAATTTGGGTGTTGCAGCATCACAAGGAGTGAGTGCAGATGAACAGAGAAACTTTAAAGAAACTGAAAGCTTAAGGGTCTAAAATTAAATCTAAAATTGTAGAAACAAGAGATAAGAGCAATTACACTCGAAATGCTAAATTACAGGCATGCATACACAGTACCCACAACTAGTGTTGTACTTGAACTAGTGCAATGTCATCTCAAGCAAAATAACATAGTGGTATGATTAGTAGCAGCAAAATCAAAGAATAGCATATTGAAGAGTAATATTACAATCTTGAAACAAAGCGGACCCAAATGCTGAACATAGCCACAGAAGGAAAGATGAGGTTTAAGAAGGTTTACTAAAGATAAGTGGAAAAAAGAGAAAGTGAAGATGGCAGAGTGTTACTGAGCCAGAGAGGTGTAGGTAGGTTGTTGGCAGATTTGAGGCAATGTCAAGACACACAGAACAAACAGGTCAGTCAAGCAAACAAACAAACAAACTATCAAAAAGATAATTAGCCACCAAAAACACAAACACAATCAGCCTGGCTATAACTACTAAGGTAGAAGTAATTATTTGGCAATGAGTGGAGCCAGGGGTTGACATATTGCCAGGCTTAAGAGGTGATGGACAACAGGTGAGCAGTTGACACCAGACACACAGGGCTCTTCTCATTTCCTTATTTTGTGCCTCCTCACCTCCTCTCTCCTCCTCCTCCACACAGTTCAACTGCCATAATCGTGACAGGATATTTGCAAGTGCAAAACAGCTGCTAACATCAAATTATTATAACAACAACAACATTCTTAAATACTAAGTATTTCTTTTTTCAGACATTTCTGAGGGATTTCTTAAAGGCCACCAAAAATTTTCTCACTAAATATGCATCCTTCCTCTTTCATTCAGATTCCTCCAGTATGATAAGGATCATCAGCTCAAAGCTAAAAATGATTTGGGTTTAAAAGATGCTGTGAATTTTAGTCCAAAATTGAGCCACAGATAGAGAACTCTAAAACATATGAAAATTAGATGCCTTTCTGTTCCCACAAGATCTCAAGCACTCAGTCTAATTTGAATAAGACTTGTTTACATAGATTGCAGTCGTTTTCAAATTTTGTAAAATTAAAAAAAAAAAAGGAAAAGGTGTTTTTTTAACCATTCATGGAATTACAACTGTTTTATACTGCACACGAGACTTTTTTTTTTTTTTTTTTTTTTTTTTTTTTTAATTTCTACTTACTTTACAAAGAGATGCAGGACTTTTAGACTATTGTAGTGAAAAATGAGTCCACAGTGAGTAAAAATGTGGCAGGAGCAAAAAACGTCCAGAAACTGCTTGGGTTGAAGAGGGTTCAGTTGCTGAAGGCTCGGGTATACAAATGACCTTTTTATAAGGCTTGTCACCACAATGCTTTTATATGCATTTGGAGATGCACATTTTCTACTGTTATTTTTATTCATGTGATTGCATTATGCTGCCTTATTCCTTGTGCCAGCAGCTCAATAGATAGTGCAAACAAGAGAGGACTTGACACTCCACTATAAGTGAAAGGCTCTAAGAGTTTCCCATTTATCTTTAACCTAGTTGATGGTCTAAGATATAATGTGTCTATTGTTTGAATTGTATTTTTAGTTAGCATACATTTTGTTTTTCATAAATTTGAAAGGCTGTCTGCATGAAAAACACCACTTTACTTATTTGCTACAACAGAACACAAGACCAAGATGAGACCCAAAGACACAGAGATGGTTCTCAAGATCCAAGACAAGCAGCAACAACATCCAGTAAAGGCCAGAGGTTATAAACACGGAATTAAATGGTGTCCGCAGCTCATGGGTATGCACCGTATTTACATCCAGACCAGCAAGGAGAAACGTCTCCACCTGACCATTGGTGGCCATGCTTACCTCCTGCCTAACACCTCCCTGGTCATCAAATGCCCTGTCAGAAAGTTTCCCAAAGCCGATATCCACTGGCTGAAAAATGGACGCCCCCTGCACAGCTCCAAACGCCTCATCATCAGCAATTCTGGCTCTCTGAAAATCCACTTTCTGGGGGCAGGGGACAATGGGTTGTACAAGTGTGTTGCTGGACTTGCATCAGACATCTTCACCCTCCAGGTGATAGGTAGTGACAGCAGGTCAACTGGCCAACAATCTACTGCCAGCCCTAGTACAAACTGGGAGACAATGATGCCTAGTTGCAATCAGCACTACGTGGAGCAGCTCTGGCCTAGTGTTCGTGTGTTGTTGCTGCCCCCTAGTGTCCAAGAGACCTCACTACAGCCATGGGTGGAGGAGAGGCTGATTAATATCACCTTGCAGGCTGACAGAGGAGAGATGCAGCAGGAGCAGGCCTCAGAACTCATCTCCTCAATGTTGACCCACATGTCTACTGCTCAGCTCTGGACTACAGGAGGAGGACAAGTTAAAGGTAATTATAGCCCGAGTTACCTGTGTTGTGAAGTGTGTTTAACTTTGAAAGTTTTCTATAATAACTTGCTCTTTTTATTCTCTGTAAGACAAATGCTTTCATTTAATTAATGTATAGAGTGATCAGTGTTTATGTAATAAGAAACCTTCCACCTTGAATCAACTGCATTTTGAAACAGTATATGCTGTTAGTAAGTGTCAAACCCCTGCTTTGTGATTTGTAAGAAGGGTTTGGCTCGTACGGCCTGTGAGGAATGTTTCAGATAAGTGATTTATAGTAATACTTTTTATCTAAATAGTGCTTAACAAACCAGGGATGACAAAGGTGACAAAGAAAAATATACATACATATATATACATACAAATTCATATGAGCATACCATGTAAGAAATGAAACCCTTACAATTTTGATTAATGCATACTTACAAATAAAGAAAATATATAAGCCTGATAAGCCTGATTCCCAAACATTTGGGGCACTGTGTAAAGCATGAAAAAAAAAAAACAGAGTGCAATCATTGATGTGAACATGATGCAACATACACAAAATGATACTGTCAGACAGAGAGGAATAAGATTATACAACCTCAAAGTTACTGTATGCAATATGTTAATATTAGCAGTGGATAAAGAGACTTCAGTCACTTATCTGTTTCTTTTTTCAGGTGGCCAGTAAATAGTTTGTTACAGTAATCGAGTCATCTTGAATACAGGCATGAATCAGTGTTTCAGCATCTTTTTGATTTCTAAATGGTTGTTCTTGAGATGTGTTTCTAAAGTGTAAAAAATAAGTTTTCATCACCTTGTTGATGAGTGAATTGAAGCTTAGATCTGAATTTAGGATAACATCATGATGTGTATCTTCAGATTTAATCCAGGCAGATTAAATGGTTCAGCACAGATATACAATTTTGTGTCATCTGCATAACTATGGAAACATCCATTGTGCTCTCTAATAATGTCACCAAGTGGCAGCATATGTGGGCCAAGGCAGGTCCCTTGTGCAACCCCAAAACAGATGTCGTGCTTTTCAGACACATGATCTCCAAGACTGACATTTTGATCTCCTTTTGATGTGTGTCTTAAACCATCTTAACACACAGTCAGAAATACTAACCAACTTTTCAAGACTATTGATTAAGATATTCTGGTCAATCGTATCAAACACTGCACTGAATTTAATTTGAGGTCGCTATTTATTTCAAGAATACCAGTTTCAGAGCTGTGGTTTGTTCTAAAGTCTGACTGAAATTCCTCTAGGATGTTATTTTCTTTAAGAAATGAGTCAATTAATTCAATTCAATGAATGATGATGAATGATGAATGGAAGGTTGGATATCAGCCTTTAGTTATTAGGTGTGTTACCATCTAGGTTGGGTTTCTTTATTAATAGTTTACAACAGCTGTTCTGAAGGCATCTGAGAAGATGCTTGTTTGCAGAGATTGAAGAAGAATGCAAGTTCTTCACAATTTAATGCAGAGAATTGCAGAAGGGTGAGGGCAGTGCTGAGCAGCTGGTCAATACTGGAGAATAATACTCTGAAGTTCCCAGCATTCTCTGTAATAATTTGAGAAAACTAATCCTTTCTTGCCAGACATGTTGCTTTGTTATAGACAGTCATGGCCTCTTTGCATTTTCTTTCAGATGATTCTCTCAGTCTCAGTCTCTCAATCTTCTGTTTTAAGGGCTGAGTTAAAAGCTGCACTCCAAATGATGACACAGACTCAGATAAATTGATTGAAAAAATTATTTAGACGGTCGATTCAGATCCCAGCAGCATTACACGGGGTGGACTGGAGCTGGACAGACTTGGCAGGTAGACACACAAGACAAATGATCATAAGACACAAGGGGAGAATAGTTTTGTCACTGGGAAAGGCTGGGCAATAACTTGAGCAAAGAACAAAGACAATGGGAGAGCTAAATTGCAGAGACATATTACCAGACGTGTGTGAAGAACTGGGTATTTATCTTGTGGCTGGTGATTAGTGGGTTGGCTGCAGCTGTGATAGCTGATTGGCAAAGGTGTAGGTAAATCATGTTTGAGGAGGAACCACCCAGTCCAGACACACTTACAAACAGGATAAATGCAAGGGGAGGAGGAGGTAGAGGTTTCCTAACATCCTCGCTTGGTGATTTGTCACCAGTGAAGTGCAAATTACAGTTGTGCAAATATGAACTGTGGAAAAAACAGACAAAAATGTGAAAGTACAAAACAAAAGACAACTTACATAAAAAAAACTCAGGAACTTGGAGTTTACCTGCGGGTTTCTTGATGATATTTCTTACAACTAGTTGTGATTAGTGTTAATCTACATAGGA
Organism: Chaetodon auriga; assembly: GCF_051107435.1. Lineage (NCBI taxonomy): Eukaryota > Metazoa > Chordata > Actinopteri > Chaetodontiformes > Chaetodontidae > Chaetodon > Chaetodon auriga. Next base: position 2,590,215 of record NC_135074.1, read on the forward strand.
CAGCAAGCTGAAATGATTGAACTAGCTAACACTACCATATTAACATGATCGCTAATGCAAGTTCTCACCTTAAATAAACTTCTGAACTTATGAAACTTGGAACACTGGGGAAGTAGTGCAGCCAAGCTGTTTTGCATAGCACAACCCTAACCCTAACCCCCACATATCAACAATCCTATCAGCATGCTAACAGGAATTAAAAATGGAATTACACGTCCCTTGGCAGTGTGAAAGAACTGCGTGTTGCCTATGTCTTAGAAGGCATGGGGTTACCCTAAGACATCCCCCCTCCTGAGGAGGTAATCAGCTGTGCAATTCCTTGTTCAGCAGAGAACCTCAAAATCAAAGGGCTGTATGATGAGGAACCATTGTGTTTTCTGCAGTTATTGTACCTCATATTCGGAAGACCCAACAATGCTGTGGTCAGTCTCAAAAATGAATTTCCTTTCTAGCAGATAGTAACGAAGAATATGCCAGGCCTACTTGATGACAAGGCATTATTTCTCCACCTCCTCTTTTGAGTTTCCTGCTGATGTACAGAAGAGGCTGGAGACTACCTGGTTCTTCCTACAACAGGACTGCTCCAACACCCAGTTCTTCCTTGACAGCTCAAAAAAGAGAATAATGGGGTATGGATGTTCCTGGGGTGCCATATCTTCATCAAAGTGATATGTAATGTGTGAAGTGGTTGTTTCTGCTCTGGCATGTAGATTGGTAAGTCACCTCACCCATCTTCCACTTCACCTGGTAAGAACCTCGTTACCTTGCCAGGGAAAGGAAGCATCCTCCTCAGATAGCTCAATTTTTTGTTTATGGTTGCTCAGCTGTAGCCACTCCCAAACCTGCTCCTGTCTCTAACAACATGGAATATGGAAACTGTGGAGCTACTCCCACTTTCTTGAGGTAAAGTTGATTGTGTACTTGGCCTGTACAATCATATGCGAAAAAAAAAAAAACTGTGTCTAGTAATGCAGACAGTCTTAGTAGGACAGTAACCATTTGTTTGAATCCAACAACTCTGGGAGAAGTGTTAATTCAGGTGTTGGGACATAAAACAGGTTTATAGCTTTGTGCTTTTTCACTGGACTAAACGCATGGGTATGGCCTGCCACACCAGACTTGTGACATACTCCCTCAGCTTTGTGGCTTTGTGACTAGTCTGAGCCTTCAGACTAGTAAAGTCTGATGAGTCTAATGCTTGAACCATGGGCCACGGTGGCTGAATCACAGTCTTTTCCTCAAGCCTTCACTTCTGGGCACAGCACTTACAGATACTGCTCAAAGACCTCTCCGTCAGCTCTTCAGTGGTGCAGGAGTCATGCTGGACCCATTTGCAGAATGACTCTTTGAGGCAAGTATACGGCTCTTGAGGGAACTGCTCAGCTGGTGTCTCATAGGACCTGGATTGCTGACAGTAAGTTTCTATGTTGATGGCTATGTTTATAGCTATGTTTTCAGTGCAGCATCCTTCAACAAGTCATAGTTCTCTTTATCTCCAAGGCTCATTGCCTTCCCTTTCAACAGTGGAATCGAATGAACAGCCCACTCTTGCCATGGCGAGGTGTAAACCTCGGCCACCCTCTCAAAAGTTCTGATAAAATGTTCCATATTGTCTTCAAGCCTTTACAACTTAGGTTCTCCTTTTAGTGCTGCAACAGTCTGTGCCTGACCAGTCTTGGCAGCTTCTGGGTCCAGCTGGAGTTGTGTGACTTGATGATTCAGCACACTGTAATCTGCTTCTGCTTTGCAGCTTCCTTTGTCTCTTTCCATTTGCAGGAACATGAAGCTCTCAAACATTTTATCAAAGGAGACCGGGCTGGACATACAAGGGTTGATTCTTGACTGGAGGCCATCTCCAAGAGCATCTCTGGTGACACCTTCCTCCTCACAAGCTTCTAGCTGCTGCTGTTGGGCCTTCTTGAGAGGCATTCTCTGGCTTGCTTTAACTTCAGACACCACATGTAGAATTTGGCGCAGTTCTGAAAGAAGGAGATATGGGCTTTTGTTTACAGCTTGTTTCCACTGACCCCCAAGTGACCAGAAAACAGTTACTGCAGGTTTAATACCATTTTAAAGGGAAATTATAGGTAATTTGGTTTTAAGGAGTTAGTTACTGAGAGTTCACTAATAGAGTTGAAAGCATATGTGTTATTGCTCTACCATCCTACATTGTAATATGCTGTGCCATGCAGACTTGTTTAGGACACTAACACTAACAAAGTTTATTGGAACAAGGTTTTAACTGAAACATGTTTTCCCCTATGGCTTTATTGAATACTTGATTAATGTAGAGACAACTAGTGACTCACTGATCACTTGTACAAGATAACATATGTATGGTGAATACATGTTGTTCATTTCCATTAAATCAGAGGTGGATGATAAACATGGGCCATTATCTGTTTTAAGTGCACAAAAGGGAAAGGTTTGCACGCTGAGGAAGATCTAGATTCTAGATCTGGAGTAGATCGAAACATTGCCTTTATAAGAAAATTAAACTATTTGTTTGGAGCCTAACAGCGTGCAGACCTTTTACCTTTGTGCCCTGCAGTGATATCAATGTTTTGTCTTGCACCTGAATATTTTTGGCTGGATGTGTGCACTCTTCTTTTGATTATCTGTTTTAATATGCAACTAAATGGTTTTAATGAAAGTACTGACACACAGTATTGTCTTAAGAAGTAAAGAGAAAATAAAGATAAAATCTTTTTAATAGGATAACATTTAATAAAGATCAATATCTGTGCATGATACTGGCAGAGCAGTATATTGGTCTTGGTCTTAATTATAGGGATAACAGTTTTCTTCCTCGTGCTGTGTTTCTATTTGATCCTTTCCGCAGACAGATGGCCCAACTGGTCAGAACGCTTTTCATTGGAGACAGTTGCAAAGAGACCAGTGATCATCAGACAGCAGCAGACACTACCACTGACTTTTCAGAAGAACATCAACATTAGCATTGGAAATAGTGCCCTCATCACCAACGCCACCCGAACCCTGACCATACTCTGTCCGACAGAGGGCTTTCCACCTCCCAAAATCAACTGGACCAAAGATGGCATTCTGCTGCAGCACACTGACAGGTAACACACTGGAGCTAGCACTAACACACCAATCAAAGAAGGGTTTGAAGCTCTGATATCTACCAATCTTATAGGGTTATCATGACACCATATGCTGAATAATATAGATCTAGAGAGTGACAATACTTTTATTGAATTATGTCCCATAGAAAGAGTCCAAATCAAAAGAACAAAAAATAGTCTTATGGGTGAATGAATACAACAACATCCAATGATGATGTATTTGTATGAAACTAAGGTGAAACAATCACTGCAATACTCACATGTGAGATATTGTAGATTTTACTCTCTGTTGTAAAAGAGGATTAATGACAGACATATCTTTCACTTATTTTCACCTTTTATTTGTTTTAGCAGCACTTTTCATACTGTCGCTTCAATAAACAAGTTAAAGAATCAGAGATCTCAGACTTATTTCCGTGATGTCCTTTCATTCCTCCACTCCTCTATTGTCCATCTCTGGGTTGGGATGACTCTTGCCAAACAGAGCTTTTTTTAAAAAAAAAATTCTGTTGGGAATGATGCATTGATGCGATGCCAAGTAAAAAGAGTTTTTGAAGTTTTTTCTGGAAATGATGAAACACCTAATGTCAAGCCTATGGTTGCATCTGAATTTCTCATGTTCTGCCTTCATTCCAATAAAAGGTGGGGTTTCAAAATATTCGTTTTAGAGCCATGCTATATCTCTTTACATTTTATACGTAGATGAGGTCAAATAAAGCACATATCAAAGTACAGTGACATTTTACTTATTTATTGATATCATATACCTTTATTTTTCCAATTCAAATGTTTATTCATTATTAATGAGGAATAGTTAAGATTGACACGAGGAACTGCATTAAACATATTCCATCTATGCAATAAAATCTGCGCGCAGTACAGACGATCAATGCTCACGCTAGGAAGCACCAACCTGAACTTGTAGCATACCAGAATGATGGGGAGAAACTCAGCTGAAACCCTCCACCAAGCATTGCCACCCAAACGAGCTTTTTGGATGAATCCCATCTAAGTTTATTAGATGTCAGCAACAAATAAAAGCCAAAATTTTTTATTTTTAATTTTGAAAACAATCTATAGTATTTAGAAGATGCCATTAATTGGTGATACCATATTATGTTATCACCAATTAAATGTAAATGTATCAAATCTGTTTGATCATATTCTATTATATCACCAATAATTCTTTTACTTCTCAATGCAATACATGTAGAGAGGATATGGGGACCACAGCAGAGCAGTGTTAGTGTCTTCTCAGATTGGTTTCATATGTACATATTAGATCCTTGTAACGCCCTTCTGGATCTTACTTCAGGAGTAATGTGATAATACCTTCCCTCTGTGAGCCTAATAAAAAAAGATTTTATCTTTTTTTTTTTTTTTTTTTTGTTACGGTGTTCTTGCTACGGTCTCCCCTAAATCAAATGCCAATGTTTAGATTTTTTTCTGTAACATAGGAAAACTGTATCAGCCTTGACTAAATAGAAGAAAAACTTTGAGTGAAGGCTCATACAAGTGTATCTCTTAGCCTTTTCATCACATACTGATGTCACTGTCACTGACATTGTGCAGTCAGTGCCAACCAATTTTTAATCTGACAATCATGTTCACTTAACACAGTGATTGGCCAGGTCTGCAGAGGGGAAAAGTAGGACGGGGTTTGAACCTCCCTTTTTCACTCCATCACACAACTACTGTTGTTACGTTTGATGTGAACAACCAAGTGCATCCCATGAATGCCTTCAGAGAGAGAGACTGCCTTCATTCCCATTTGTACAGTTCATCATGTCAAGTCTACAAGAACACACAAAAGGCATAGAGTTTTTGGAGAGAGATCAGGGAGGCTGTGTAATGCAGAGAGGAAAAGGCTATGATGGCAGGCTACTCACTTCATCTTTGAATGTAGCCATTCAGGATATTTTGCCATTCATTGTGGTCTGTTGTACTATCTAGCTCTTCTAAAGCATAATAAAGCCTTTTTAAGTTGCCTGGCTTTTCCTCAGGCACAGTTGTTCTGACAAATGTTCTGGGTTGCCATGAATCAGAACCCGATAAAAACATCAATATCAGTTTCATCTGTCTACTCAGTACAGAGATTTCAATGGTATGTTTAGCCTGGCTTAGCACACAGACTGGAAGCAAGGGCAAATTGCTAGCCTTGCTTCATCTATGTAAAAAAAGAAGTTGTCATTTATACACTGCATATTGTTACCTTACAAGTTAGTCAAGAACACATTTAATACAAGAGTCCCTTTGGTTTTGTTCAGAAATTGGACCGTGCTCAACTCTGGCATTCCCATTATTGAGAGATGACTTGAGATGACTTGATCTTTCAATTTCATGTTGGGTAAGATGGCAAATAAATACATTTCCTAAAATGACAGATTGCTGTTTTAAAATGGCCATGAGAGAGAAAAACAAGCACGATTTCAAAGCCAAGTGAGACAGAGACTTAATTGACATTCACAGGACCTATAGGCTATAGAGTAAAAAACAATATTCTACATTTACTCTTGACCCCATTTTACGAAAGCAATGAAGCTCATGGTAGCAACTGAAATTGGCAGTTTGCAACATGCTGAGCTGAAGTTGACCTTTTAGGTCACACAAAAACACTGAATTAAAAGGCTGAGTACAAAAACACTCCAAAAGTAAAAACCGCTTGAAGCATGGGACCTACAGAGGGGTGGGCAAGAAGCAAAATCCAACATCAGGCAGAAGTCATACACTTAGGCTGTGTTGTTCGAAACCACCTACAATACTAGCAGTATGTGCTGATTTGGTAGTAGTTATAGTAGTAGATTGCAGTATGTACACAAAAGCAAAACCTGCAGTATGCCAAAATAAATAAATAAATAAATAAATACCAGAGTGTCGTACAGATTCAGCAAAAATCTCCAGTTCATAATATGGCCAATACAGCATGGGCATTAACATTAACAAAAATACCATCAATCAAATTTTATGAAAAGACACTGAGTTTGATGAAGCAAAGATAACAAGGACAACATTATGCTTCCAAATCAACAGAAATACCAGGTGGGTGAGCTCCAACTTATTTTAGGTTTGTAGTGAAGAAATGCAACAAAACGGTGGTAAATCTGATTCCTTCCAATTGTCAGATTGGTGTCATGCATCTCTCAGGTAAATGCTCATCTTGAAAATCAACATATAGAATTTCTCTGTTTTAATGTATAAAGGGATGCTACACAGTAGTAACGGTTTGCCATTGTGTGGCCATGTTATTGTTTACTTCTGCTTAAAAAATGTGAACTGAGGAAGCCTGTTCTAGCATACTGCAAAATACAGTGATTTTCAAACTGCTTACTACTATAAAAAACAGTGTGGGTTCCGAATACAGCCTAAGAACCAACAAGGTAATAATGATGACTGGAAGGCTAGTCTGTGAGGAAAACTAAGACAATTTGGCAAACAGCTAGAAATACAGTATAAATACTGGGAACATTGATTGGATAATAGAGAGCAGGTGACAAGTAAAACTGGCAGGAAACTGAACAATGGCAGGAAGTAAAACTGGAATGCAAGAAGATAGGTACCTACAAAATAAAACACGAAATGAAACAGTGGCGTTGCTAGGGTCTCTTGGGGCTCCAAGCAAGAAATCCCTGGGGCCCACACCCCACCCATGCATCCCGCAAAAATTTGGTTTTGGCACACATAAATGCACAATTTCTGGGCAATTTCAGGTGCATACTGAAAAAATAGATTCATGGTTCTCAATGTGAGGTCCAGGGACCAACAGAGGACCCTGAAAGCCCAGACCTATCAATAATCGTTGTTGTAAATAAGTGGTCGGGGCCCCCGGGTGACCGGGGGCTCCAAGCAACTGCCTGGCTTGCCTGTCCGCAAGCCCCGCCCCTGAAGTTTTTCCTTATATTGCTGCAGTAGTTATAGCCTTGCTATGAATGCAAGCCTAATTGTGAATAAGAATTTTTTGATGGATTACATTTACTGACCACATGCTTTACATGCAAGTCACTCTGCTGTTCTCTATACTGATGTTAAGTACTGGAAACCGATCTGTAAAAACTAGTGCACTGACTATCCTAAGTTGGTGTTGTTACAGGTACAGTTTAATCAATTCCAGTCACCCCAACCCTCTACAAAGCCAGGCTGTTGCTTTTTTCATTATTGTGACAGCATGTTTTTCATACTCATATATTCGTACAATAGTTCATGTGTTTCCACCTTTCCACCAGCCAGTGTCCGAAATACTGAATTTCACAGCTTCAGTGGTCCTTTCAGAAATCAGAGTCAGAATCAGAAATCAGAAAAAGCTTTATTGCCAAGTACGATTTTACACATACGAGGAATTTGTTTTGGTGAAGTTGGTGTATGACACATCTACTAAAAAAAGCTATTAAAGAAGTACAAAATATAACAATATAAATATATATACACAAGTCTGTTTTTTTTTTTGTTGTTGTTGTTTGTTAGTTTCATTCATTTCATTTCATTGTTTTTCCGGAAACACAGTCTGTTTCCACCCTTTCAAAGGCAGCAGCACAATAATCAATTCTCTGTCTTCAAGGATATATTACCAGGAGGAGAGCATTATATATAGTCTTACTGGTTTAAAGTACAATTATGGTGTATCACAGTTTGGTCCATTGAGCAGTAATAATTGTACTAAGCAAGGAAATTGCTTATGTCTGTGAATACAGCAACATTGCTGAGAAGTCAAAAAGGCAGAAAACATGAGCAGTTAGATGATCAGACAGGCTGAAAACAAACCCCCAGGTTAGGCAAACGTATTTGGAAGAGAGAACAAAGGAGAATGATGAAATTATTGTCCAGAATGTCCCATGTAGACATTCATCGTAGTTTACCAAGGAAAAGTGTTGTGAGGGGAGTTTGGTGTAGTTGAAATTGCTGGTCACGTGACACACACTGGCTAAAACCAACTGTTTGTTGGCCATGTATGCACACAGTTAGCAGCTTTCACTGTAATGAATGGGATGGCAAATTGAAACACGATATAGTTACAGTTCTCTTAATGTATACATACAGTGTACAGACCAACTATGCTTCAACTTAGTGTTATCATAAGAAATGATGGACAAAACACTTCAGTGTTGTAATCATTTCTTCTAGACATTTAGCAATATCATTAGACAAGCCTCAGGCATGTGTCTGCAGACGATGCAGAATTTTGGCTGAGCATTATCCACTGATTTCAAGAATAATCTACAATGCTGTGGCGCAGAAACTAGTGCAGGGTTTTTAACAGCCCAGGCCTGATTCAAGATCAGTCCTAACCCCAAACCTTTTGTTTGATATTCTAACCTGGTACCCACACTCAGATGTGGTCTAAACCACAACCATATGCATGTGTGTTTATACTCTGAACGAATCACCATTTAATCCCTGTTGAATGTGGGTGTTTTATGTGACATGACCAAACAATCTCACTTCCTAGCTTCCTGATGCATTTTGGTGTCTTGACAGTTCTCCCTCACTTGGTCAGGGAAAACTGACAAAAATAAATGAATAAATAACATAGAAAACTTGTTTTCCCCGTCTGTCTGCAGGGTGTTCTGGGATAGCTCCGGACAACTCCATATCCTTCAGCCCACAGCATTTGACAGAGGCCAGTACAAGTGCATAGCTGCCAACATACATGGCTCAGACTCAGAGACATTCCAGCTACTGGTGGCAGGTGTGTCCTTTGTTTTAAATACACTTGTCTCAAGTGTCATTATTATGCACATCATCCAAATTTACATTTTAATATTTCTGTTATTATAATACATTTTGAGAACATTTGAAATAAATATATATACATTTAGTTAAAAGTAAGTTGAGGTTTGTTTTGTGTAACAGCATTTCATGCTGTGAATAATACTCATACACTTCCATTTATCAAATAAATCAATCCGCACAGATACCAAGAAATGTTCACAGTTGGCCTCACTATGCAGCACCATTTTTAATGTTTTGAGTCTATTTTATTTTCTCTGGCTGGTGAAGCGCAATCTCCATAAACAGACAGTCAAATCACACAAAGCTCCCACTGGGACTTTATTGAGCATGCCCATAATTGTCAGTGAAGGTGACCACTTTCACTACGAGTAAATAAATATGTTGACCATAAGTGATGTACCTAAAAACAGTACAAGTAAAAACAGGCAATAATACCTTTTCGAACGTTTACCATGTTGACCATCTTAGTACTGACCACGAAGTACGGCTATGTCTGATTGGAATATTGTTAGTTTTGAAGGTATTTGGAGTTGATACTGTATGTTTTGCTTTGTGTTTTCGATGTTTGCATGTATGTTGCTTGATTTCGATTTTGTGATCTCAGTTGGACTGACCTGGTTAAATATAAAGTTGTAATCATTTTTTTTTTAAAAAGTATTGGACAAAAATTTTTGACGTGGTTTTTGGATGAAAAGTTGGAGGATCACCAAAGTTATTAGAATTTACCCAGTAACGAATGTACAGGACTGACTGACAGAATAGCATTACCATTCCGGCAGTCACACTGCTAAGATGGCTAAAGAACATATGCATTCATATCTTTTTTGGATGTAACATAAACATAAAAGATTGGGATGACAGCTCAATTTTGAATTTCAGAATTTTGAAAATAAAGTTTATCAGCTCAGTGCTGAAATACAATGTAATGGCTAATGTGGATCTTAAAAGTTATTTTAATTGAACTTCCTTTAACATGTTTCCAATTGTGTATTTATTGTATAACAAGGATTCATATCAGTAGCTTTCTAAAATACATGCACAAGCAAGATGTCACACAAATGACAATAGTCTGTTGACTGTTCCTGGTAAGAAAGTAACAAAACGCATAGTTTTATTGCAGTTAACATAACACACTGTTACTGACAGATATTAAGAGTGGAGCAGCTAATAATGATATCAACCCTTCAATAATATTGAATAGGGTGGACAATAACTCTAAAACACTAATGTTCAATTCAGCTGGCACCAAGAAATGTACCAGCTACCTAATTAATGGTTATAACTCGTAAGTAGGAAAAACGTGTCTGATAAAGCTTGTCAGCAAAATCCCTGTGAAAACCAGTCATAAGATAAGCTAACATTGCTATAGAGACCAGGTAATGCTGGGGCTATAGGAAATGGCATTATTATTCCAAATGGTAACATAACCATAAAATATAATGCCATGCTTCTGCAGCTCCTTTGGTGAAAGTAATCCAAAGTAGTGTAATCTGGAACACATTACAGTAGTGTTGAAAAGTGACACATTACTTTCAAATGAAAGTAACTAATAATATGTTTTATATTACTTTTTGAAAGTAACTTACCCGACACTGTTCATTACTGCTTGAGTGACTGATACTCTTACTCTTTATGTGAAACTTCAGAGCCACCAGCCATTGTGGTGTCATGGAGGAATGTTACAGACCATGGGATGATGTTGGGCCACAGCTTGAGGACCACGGTTGGGGGACGAGTCAGCGTTCAGCCAGGTGCCAACCTCACTCTGGACTGCCCTGTCACTGGTAGGTCATAGTAGCGTCAAGCTACTATGCAAGGTTGAACATCTGGGAGTCATTTCAGGTTCGGTGTCATGCCTGTGGCAGCGTTGAAGTCAGCTGTAGTGGTATCACTCATATTTTCAGTCAGGTTTTAAAGAAACAGTGGTATAAAGTATTAAAGTTGGGCATCAGTTAATTTGTGGTGAATGTTTTAAAAATGCTGTACACAGTGCTGCCCCTCAACCTTGATGCCAATGTGTTCTGGTGGCAAGAAAAGAGACACCTGGAGGGTCACATGACCTTGCAAGCACAAGGTCAGTAGACTCGACAACTCGCCCATTGTATCCCCAATTTTACAAATAATTTGTCCTCCAAGACTTACAGCAGTTCTTTTTTGGTCATACAAACTATATAAGATGTCAAGCATAGGATGCTGGTGCATAGAAGCAGAGGAGGTTGCTCCCTCTCTATTTTTTAGAGGCAAGAGGAAAAACAAAAAGACAAATTGGTTGAAATAAACCATTTCCAAATCTCTCTCTTTGGAAAAAATACATTAGTGAAATTCTGATTAAAATGCATCAACAGCAACACCTGCAGGGCACCCATGGGGCGAAAGAGCAGTCTGTGTGAAGTGGTGGTCAGAGGAGAACAGGCTCCTGCTGTCATCCTTAGGGTGGAATCTCTTACATCAGTTTAATGTACTTTTTTTTCTTGCTGATCTGTTATTGACCAAACTACAAAATGCTCTCTCAGGGAACATCCTCCATAATCAGTCAACAACAGGAATAAAATATTGACATTGTCAAATGATAATTTCCAAATTTCATCTTCACTTCTCCACCACTGTACTGTACATGAGTGTGATGAAACTGACGATAAAGCGATAGATAGGCTCATTGAGTCGCATGTCAGAAAAGAAATAATGTGCAAATACCAAATTCAAATTTCCTTTTTTCAGATTTACATTTATCATTTTTTATCAAGCAGTAGCTAGCTACTTGCCCTAGCTAACACAACAGTTAGCTTGTTGCAGCAGGACTGTAAAGCTAACAGTAAGAATTGTTTTGGACTGAGGGCTGCAGCAGTGACAGCAAACTGCTGTGGAGTGAATGGAGAGCTCTACTCGGGCCTCACTATTTCAGCTTTCCAGGCCGGATCCAAGGTGGTGTACACCTCTCCCAGGACTGGATCCCAGACTGCTGCACCAAATGGTAAATGGACTGTATTTATATAGTGCTTTTCAAGTCTGACAACCATTCAAAACGCTTTTACAACACAAGTCTGTATTCAACCACTCACACACACATTCATACACTGGTAGCTACCTCAGTAGAAGCATTAACCATTCACACACTGATGGCACAGTATTTGGAGCAATTTGGGGCTCACTAACTTGCCCAAGGATACTTCGACACATACTGTAGACTGCTGAGGCCAGGGATTGAACCCACTGATAAGTGGACTGAGCCACAGCCATCTCTCTGGCAACACATTCTCACACATGAATGACTGAATAGGTTAAATTCCAACAACTCCCAAAATGTATAGTTGTTGGAGAGTGTGAGTGACAAGCTATTAACAGCATTGAATTTGTCATGGAGATAGTTGTTTATTATTTTCTGTGCACCCTGTTTGTGTCAGTGAAGGTAGACTTATGTATTAGAAACATGTCAAAGTATAATGAAGTACAATTCAATAGCAACACAGACTGCATCCAAAATGGTCATAAAGTTGTATTGATACCCTCTTTAAAGCAAGCTTTATTGAACTGCTATTGTATTAGACTGTATTACTGTAGCTCATTGTGGGGATGGTACCCTCTGTGGATCTGTTGGTTCTGAATGCAAACTGCTGAGGGTCCAAGTTGGCGGGGATCTTTGATGTGCTGGAGAACAAGCAAAGCACTTCATTAGAATGGCGGTGAGTGCCACAGGATTGTACTTGTTTTGACTTAACAGTACAGACTGCCAACGATGGTGGCTGTCTTGAAGCAGGTGGGAACACTCTCCTGTGACAGTAATACTCTAAGTAAAACATGTCAGTAATGACATCCATGAGCTGGTTGGAACATGTTCTTAGTACACTGCCAGCAATCTTATCAGTCACTCACATTCACTCTCCACAGGGTTCTTCTCACATCCACTGTGGACAGTGAGAGTGGCTGGTTCTTTGGAGGTGGAGTAGACTTGACAGCTGACTCTTTGTTGAAAAGATTAATGCAAGCATAAAAGATGTTAAGCTTACATGATACAGGCGCTCCTGCCTTTATAGCCTGTGGTGGTCTGGGTTGCCTTCCACACACAGTATATTTGGTGTTTTGGGTGTTGAAGTCTTGCTCCAGTCTCTACTGATGTCTTTGCTTTGCCTTCTTGATGTTGCCTTTCAGCCTTCTTGAAAGCAGGCTTTCAGTCTCACTAGTCTTGTTGTATGCTTCCTTGTCACCTGACCAAAAGGCAGCTTTTTGCTCTGGATAGACCTCACTTCTCCATTCATCCTGGCTTTCTGGTTGGGAAATAATCTTATTGTCTTTGTGATCACATCATCAGCACATTTACTGATGTATGTACAGTATGAGATCGCGGGTGATATACACTATATTGATCAAGATTGATGTAATACTCCTGGGTGTTATCTGCCAGGCTTGTCACTCAAAACCGTCCTGTAGAGTTGCTGTAGCACATAAGCGGTTGTACTACTTGTGGTGGTGTTTGGTCCAGCTGGTCTGGCTGGGTGATTGGAAGATGTTGTGGGCAGTGATTGTCTCAAGGTCTGGTAGGTCATCCGTGCTTCAGAAATATAAAAACAACAAAATACAGAAAATTTTTGTTTGAATGAGTTACTGGTCACTGCCTCTGCATACAAAGGCATCATGCAATGTACAATTTACTTCAGTGAGGTATTGCTGATTTTATTATTTGTTCCATCATATGTAGTTTTATATTTCCACATTGTATGTCATAGTTTTACATGTCAAGAATTGGTTGGAAAGTTGGTAGGTGTAGTTGTATGCAGTCCATCCAAAGTATTTTTTCCACTGCTCAGATTTATCTCACTAATAAGTATCAGCTTCAGGTAAGGCTTATTGTGCCTCCACTGACATTTATGTACTACTCCTGGTCTCATGTTGGCTTTGTTGGAGAGAGGTTAATTTAGAGCAGTCTATTTTTGTCCCTATCTATTACATACTTTCATTTTTTTCCCTGTTAATATTTACCATGAATTGCTATCATCTGTCTTCTGTTTTACATTAATCTGAAAGAAAAATATTTTTTTATTTTTTTATTGGTTCAGATTCCTAGCCACACAGTTTGTAAATGCAATGAGCACTTGCAGTCTTCAGAGTTCAATGTAAAATAGATTTCATTGCCTTAAAGCAGGTACAACAAACCCAAGCTGGTTCCAGGGAGAAATTGGATCAGAAACAGAAATCACACTCATTTAAACATACTTCTAACTCCTCCTAAAGTGGAGCTTCAATCTAAGGTCATTCCCATTCACTTTTGGCCTGACAAGACTATTGTGTCACTGTTGGTGCCTGTGTGGTCCTCTGCCCTCTGAAATTTAATGGTGTCTGTCCTCCCCAACATTTGATATCTTCATGGAAATGGATATCAAACACACTCACACACTTCTAGGCACAAGACCCTATTGTATTCAAAGGAACTTTCAAACAGTTCTCAGCCTGTTACCATTATATACTGCAGTTCACTTCAGGTTACAAAAAAATAAAATGCATAATAACAACAATAATATATGTAATTATGATGATAGCAAATGTGTAGTAAATATTATCTATCAATGTTTATTGACTATGCATGTGTAGATACAGTTTGGACATGGGTTAAATATGAAATACATACCTACTACATATTAAATATGGGAGACAAGCGGGTTTAGCCTATATGTTCCTTCATGTTAGGTATGTCATAAAAAATGAGTCAAACGTTGTGTGAGACTTTGACTTATTAAAAAGAAAAAAGCAATTTATAAATGTTTTATTATATATTTAAAAAAAAACATTTTGATATGCACTGTGGAATGCTGACTCTACTGTGCACACACTGTAAGTGGAAAACCTATAATATCAAGAGTAATCTTGCCATCATCCCTCAGTGATAATATGTTCTGATATGCTAATATTGGCATAAAATACCATTACTTGCTATCAGGGAGAGCCTCAGTGCCATTTTGCTTTAAGAGGTTATGAGGATGCTGCTCTCTAACATTAGTTTTGACTGTCTGATGGATCAAACGCTGCAGTTTTTCTAAATAGTATTTTTGTTTTTGGTCACCATTTTCCACTAAAATAATTAATTTCATTGCTATATCAACAGTCACCCCTTTTGCCACATCACAGGGCATTGTCACCCAGTAATGATATTACTGTGCTATACTGATCATTAAAAAAGTACTCAGCAATTTAAAATATACTTCAAGTGTAATTTCTTTTTTTGTCCATCTTAAATACAGAATCCTTGCCCCCTTATTCATTAACCTCTTGTCATCTTCCCACATACTAGCATACTTCTCTTCTCAATATAGGTATCCAGTTATTACTAAGTAAGTACTTTATTCATGCCGTGTATATACTGATTAATCACGGTGTAAGATGTGGCCTGTAATCTAAAGTGTTACCCAGACACTGGGTCCCCATGTGTTCTCTGTCTGTCAGGTGTTCCTCAGCCCAGAGTGTCATGGCACAGGAAAAATGGACCATTAGGTGCTGGTGCTGTTTTTTTGCCACCTGGCTCACTCTGGATCAGAAATGTTTCTCTGCACAACCAAGGCATCTACTCCTGCACTGCCACTAACACCATAGGAAAGTCAACTGCCTCTACTGTCCTGCAGGTCTATGGTGGGTTCATAACTTGTCATCATATACCACAAATATCAACATACATGCTCAGATAATGAAAAACTACTCACTTTGATCATGGTTGGCTGTCTTCATCTGAAAGCTGAGATAACATTTGGGGTTTGTGCTCTTTGTGTGTGTGTGTGTGTGTGTGTGTGTGTGTGTGTGTGTGTGTGTGTGTGTGTGTGTGCGCGCAGGACCGCACCCTGCTGGAGGAAGCAGGGTTGTTCCAGTCTCACAAGAGCTGAACAGGCGAAGGGTCCTCATGGCGTCACGTCGTGGAACGAGCGTGTTTATCAAACCTGGAGACAGTCTACGTATAGGTACACACACAAGCATACATATGTACACAACTGGTACATCCTCCTGGTCACAAAGCAGCAGACAAGCTAAATCATATCCACCTCCATTTAATTTCTGTGGGGATCGAAAATCTCAGAGAGAGATATTTCTAAAGCCAAGGTACACAAAACCGAAAGTATTTGTATGGAGAAATACCAACAGAGAGAAGTGAGAAAATATTGTTTTGGTTTTTGGATGAATTGACACTTAAGGCAATAAATACTTTATAAATTTAATGGAAAAATGAAAAATGTTTCAACATGAACCATAAAGCTCAATGGGATTTAACTGATTTTGACATTATTTGGATTTTCTTATGAATATAAAGTGTGAACTGAAGTGGGAAAAATAATTAATATGGCTTATTGACATTTTATTTAATTGGAAAACATAAAAACATGTAAGAAATTGTAGGACTCACAGCATTTGGGCCTGCTTAGAAAATGGCACAAGGTAAATGTGCATTTAGCTCTTGATTAATTTCCTCATGTGTCATGCTAATAGCAGCTAATGTAACCTTGAGCTGCTAGCCTCAAGCAGAGATAAGAACCAGGCTACAGACATCCAGTAAGCTCAGTTCTGTCTAACTCCACACCCACACTTTTTTTTCATTTTCAAACTTATAGTCTTCAGTCCCGAGTGATTCCGACTCATGACTTGAGGCAATTTACAGTTTGTGCAGCCCCCTCTAGAGCCTCTATACTACTTTTTTCACATATGAAGTAGTATTTCCAAACACCTTTAAGGAGACTCTGATGTGTAAAATCAGTGAACATCTTCAACAGTCCATTAAAATGTCATATGTTTACCATCAGTCTGCTCATGTCTTTCAATAGGTTGTCCAGTAGTTGCAGACCACAAATTGCCAGTGCGCTGGGACTACAACAACCAGACCCTGAAGGAGGTTCCAGGTCCAGCCCAGACACAGGGTCCTGATCTGGGTCAGAGTCTGCACTACAGGATGCTGGTGCGAGGCCGTGTCCTTGAGGTCAACACACTCCAGGGGAAGTTCTCAGGCCAGTACCGATGCCAGACTGCGATCAACAGCACGAGACAAACACTGGCTGCCTGGATATACATTCACACTGAAGGTGAGCATTAAGTTGATCTGCATGCATGCGTGGAGGGTGTGTGCAATAAATATAAATATAGACCTATTCAGATATTAGCAGTTTGTTTTTTCATGAAAAAAAAGTGATAGCTACTTTCATATGAAATAACTGGTGTTGTGGTCTAGTTTGTTTGGTTTTGTTTTTCCTGTTTTATGTTGAAAGCTTTTCTTATGTGTAACCTTTTGCTTTACTTCCTGTGTTTTCCCAACATTGTGATTGTTTAATTTGATTTGATTTCAATTCCTGTTTGTCTGTGACACACTTCTGACAATTGGAATTATTAGTACAATTTGCGCTTTATGCATAGTCATAATCATGTTTTGCAAGCAAGTTAAATTAGTAAGTGTGTGGGTGCGTGTATCCCAACCATGCAAGATGCATGCTGTCATAACACTTCACAGGTGTGTAGATGAGATTACAGTGAAGGCCAAGTGAAAAGATGGGTGTGGTCCAAGCATGGGCAGCACAAGTAGGTGGGTGGAAAGTAGGAAAGAGGCCTTTGGCCCACTCCACTTCCCTGTGGAAGTGTATCCCAGTTTTAGTCATGACAGACAGTGTTAAAGGGCCAAAGTTTTGGTACCCTGGTCAAAATTTGCTACTGTAAATAGCTAAATGTGAAAAAGATGGTCTGATTTCCAAACAGCACAAGGTTGACACATTTCAATCAATTAATTTTATTAATTTTTAAATTATAAATACTATATTTGATATTCCATGTTTTACAGGTTTAAAATAATAAAAATGCAAAAGGGCCTGAAGCAAATAACACCACTTTTTACAAGTATCACAGCTTGTAAATGCATTCACGTCTCTTTGGAGGGTTTGTCCCATCCTTCCTTGCAAAAGGCTTCTAATTCTGTGAGATTCTTGGACTGTTTTGCATGCAATGCTCTTTTGAGATCTATCCATTTCTGATGAGCTGTGAGGGCCATGGCAAAACCTTCCTCATCCTGTTGTAGAAGCTATCCTCTATCCATCAGCTTTTCTTACATCATGATATCTGATTCCAGAATTTGTTGGTATTTAACTGAATCCATTCTTTCATTCATTCTTCTTTCTAAACTTAGGATGAAGACCCAAAATGTCTAACAAATCAATTTTTGTTGGGTTGCCAGTTGGCAGAGTAAAATGCATTACATTATTATCATAAGTGAATCCATTTTCCTGCTTAAAACACAAGAGAGGGCTATATTCATTGAACTGGAGTAGCATCCAGTAATTATTTCTTTTCAGGTTAGGGTTGTTTTATGGTTTTATGTGTAGAGGTACTTAGTAATGAGAGCTTTAAAATCAATAAATTGGAAAGCATTTCCAGGTCAAAACAAATTTTCCCATGCAAAGAAGAGGCTTTCAAGAGACAAGGTTTTGACAACAGAAAAGTAGGTCAGTCATTTGCTTGTACAGCATAGTTGAAAAAAATAAGGGATACTTGAGGCTCCTTTTAAGGGTTCCTTAGTTTGCCACACTGGCAGAACCCTTTTGTGAGCCTCAACTAACTCCTTTAAACACATCAGTTCTTCAAGGAACTTGAGGTGTTTTATCAGTTTCCTTGAGGATCCTTTATTCCAGCATGTTTGGAACCACTTTGGGTGCTTCAAAGCACCATTTCCTAACCATTAAAGCTTTCTCCAGACACTTCATCTTATTTGGGGGTGTGAGGCCTGGTATTGCTCCTGCTGCAACTACTCCTCCTACTAAATCAAAAGATTACAACACCAAATCAAATTTAAGTTAAGGATAACTTATTCAATGTGTTTTCTGCAATGCATTAAGATTTTAAAGAATACAATAATTTGGTGTCAAATGAATAATAAACATTATATAAAAAAGCATTAAATAACAAATTATGCCGAGGAAATATGACAAGAATCTGCATTATTGAAATTGAACATTTTCAAAAGCATTTGACGATTTTTACTGGCACACTAATCACCACCAGATGAGTCATTTCACAGCTAACACAGAAGTAGTGGAGTGTAAAGTGTAAATGCTATTTTTAGTCCGTGACATAACAGACGCCATTCTCTGAAAATACCGCTGTACCTAACTTTACAATCACACTTTTTAAACTCATTACTTGACACTCAAACACAATGACAAAACTCTTCACACTCACGCTACATAAAGTTTAGCTTTATGAGGAAGTTGTTTGTACTGACCTGAAAAACGCAGGTAAGTCGTTAGAAGGAATGAAGGAAATGAACCATGCTCCATCTTCCCAAATTTCCTCCATTGGGAGGGCGGAAGCGCTCACCTTAGGGAAACTGGGGCACAACCCACCTGAGGTCATTGGGGTCATTGGTTCTGCTCTTTAAAAACAAAAAAAATTAATTCCTCTGAATTTTAATCTCTTTGCCTCTCTTTGACTGAGTAAAAGTCAGTACTCAACAATGCTTACAATAACAACTGATAAACATTATGATAAGAATTAGAATAATAATTTCACAAATAAACATTAAAGTGACCAGATATTTTGAGTGTATCACATACTCCCCCACTTATTTCCTTGTTTCTTTTCCTGCTTGTTTCCTTGATTGTATCAATCTGATTGGTTAACATCTGGGTCCACAGAGTTTGGCTGGCGTTTTGGAGACTGGACTGCATGCAGTGCTTCCTGTGGGAACAGAGGGACCTGGCTGCGGATGAGTCAGTGTGTCACTCTGGATGGAAAGGATGTCCACCCCATCATGTGTCAGCACATACCAAAACCCATCACCTCCCCAGTTCCCTGCAACAGACAAGACTGCCCTCCCAGGTACATCGGGATGTCACGCATTTCTGGAAGCATATAATCGGATTAAGTCAGACACAGAGCCAGCTAAAGGCACAGGGAATATGGGAGAGTAAGAAATGATGAAAATAAAATAAAAAACTTTGACACACGCACACACATGAACTGAAAAAGAAGAACCTTCAAATCAAATCATTCGGGTTCTTGCACTGGTAAATTTTTGTTATAATAAAAAGTAACTTAGGACAGTTTTTGTCCTCCTATTACAGAGCCCTCTACATATGTTTAAGTGTACATGTATCTGACTTGACTTAGACACTGTATGTTTTAAAGCTACACTAATTGATATTTTTTATTTTTGCATTGCATCAAATGACTGTGTAATATGAAAGGTGTCGCTTGACAAACCCACAGAGAATTATCACCCAACTCTACAGGTTTCCTCAGCTCTACAAAGCCTTTTAGTGTCTTCTAGCTCATTGTTTTGGTTTTACCATACAACTTTACGTTTTGTTTATTCTCAACACTCTAATCAGGTGTTTCCTGCAGGAGCAGCCAGCTGCCTCCAGCAAAAACTGCTCTGATGAATCCACTGTGTACTACCTGCCCAGCACCAGCAGACAGTCGATGGATATTGATGTTTCCATTAAGCTGTTGAAGTTTTAAAACGCAGTTTTCATGTGAAAACAATTTCCATCCACCTTAGCGTTTCTAGGACATTTTTGTTGAGACCTATTTCCACAGGGAAACAGTGGAACAACATAAAAATGGCTAATTCTTCGTTAACACCAAATCTTAAATTCATGGTCAAGGTGTCCAGTTACAAAATAAACATTGATCCAGATTCATGATATCTCTGCTGTGTATTTGGCAGTATTGGTATTTAAAAAGAACAATCACACAAAAAGATGATGCAACTAATGGCTGTCTTCTTATCCTTACTGGAATACTGGGCTGGTTTATGTCACCATTCAGCAAAAGCTCTGTTTACCCCGTACAAACTAAAACATCAAGCCAGAGACTAAAAGGTGCTGACCTTGAGTTTGTTTACAACCTGTCTGATGTGAAACAGGCATGAAGGATGGATTGTTGTTTTCAGAAAGTTACAAAAATTATTGGTTGCATATCATTATTTCTCATAAAGCAAATCACAAGCAGAGCTATCTCCCTTTTTGAAATGTATGCACGGTATGTGCATATCTTGTTTCATGTCATTGTATCAGATGGTTGGTATCAGAGTGGTCGAAGTGCTCAGCCTCATGTGGGAGTGGCTGGAAACAGAGACAGGTCTCCTGTCAGCAGCTGGATGCCAGAGGTGCAGTAAGGATTCTGACAGCAGCTGCCTGTGAGGGGATGAGCCGGCCAACACACACAGAGCCGTGCACCGCCAATAACTGTCCGACTTGGGTAACAAGTCCATGGGGAAAGGTACAGCACACACTGAACTGAAAATGCCAGCTGATATTATACTGATCTGCTAGCATGTGTTTTTAAGTGTAAACTTTTTCAATTTCAGTGTTCAGGGAGATGTTCAGGCCCTGCCACCACAGTACAGAAGAGATCGGTCATCTGCCAATATGCCAATGGCTCCTTGTACACAGACTGTGTACTCACAGACAGGTATACACATACAGTGCAACGCACACACACACAGAAAATACTATGCATCAGGTCTACATTCTCACAGATCTGGTTGTTAAATGAATCTGTTTACTCTAGTAGTAGTAATACTATGCACACATGTCTGAATCAATGTGTTATATAAACTCACTGGCCACTTTATTGGATACACCTGTAAAATCTAATGCCATCAACAGCTCAACAATAAACCACCCAATTTACAAACACGAGGGAGGAAGAATATTAGTAACATATTTTCAATAAAATGCAGTACACCACGACTAGCTATAACCTCTGTCACAAAATGACAGTATAGTTGATTTAACGCATCTAAGTGTAGATGTACAAGAGTTTCTGTTTGTCAAAAGTTGTCAGTCATTGCCAGGATCCCTGATAGATATGAATTTTTTTTGTTTTTGTTTTTCATTCAGTTGAAATTGGCTTCAACGTATGGCTTAACTGTTTTCTTTCCAAGTGTGAGATGAGCAGATTGATATTAATGCCTTGTCTGTTTGTTAAGTAAACAGCTGGAGTCAGGACATGGTTGGTAAAGCTTTGGGTAAAGACAGAAAGCAGGCACCTCTAAAGTTTACTGATTAAAGGGTCGGTTCAAATTCTGCCAATTCAAACAGTTTTTGACTGCAGTAATTGTTCCTCCTGTCCATACTGCCCATGAAGCAATACATAGCGTCTTTGTATGTATGTATGTGGAGGAGAAGAGGAGAAGAAGATATGTGTACATGTGTGTGGTTGCTTATGTGTTCTGTTGTTTGTATGTATGTAAATGTAAATGTAAAATGTAAATGTGATGTGAGTCATACAAAATCTGACCATGCCTGAAGAAACTGACCTGTCTGATGTGACAACAAATATCCCTATGGGACAATAAAGAAATCTAATCTAATCTAATCTAATAGCAGTAGCAGTAATAGCACTAGTGAAACACAGGCGAGGGAAACACAGAGGGAAGTTCATAATAAAAATAACTTGTCTATCACAGGCTGCTCAGCCTCCAATTAGTTATTGCTTAACTTCAGAATGCATTTTTACACAGAACAAAGTTCATGGATTTTGTCTCCCATCTGTTACAGTATAGTTGTATTATGAAGGAATGGAGACTTCACGGCCAGTACAGGCAGGAGAAACAATAGCATTCAGAGCTGTTTCAATGCACTTATGGGCATGTGAGTTTGTCACTTGCAGAGAAATTGAAAATGTGAACATAACCATTAAGGTTTTTGATCTTGTTTGTTTAATCTATGCACAAATAGAAATGTAAGAGTTAGTTACATGTTGAACCTATTGCTTAGCAAGCAGCTGGGCCAGTCAGCTGTTGCACTGAGGTTCTTGGACTTGCTCCTGTCAAACCACTAACCACTTTCTGATAAAGATTTCCTCATTTCATCAAAATGTTGAGCTATTCTTTTGATAAGAAATAATGTACCCCTAATTATCCTCCTCAGTATGCTTAAAACTCAAAATTGTTTTGCTACACACATATATTACGTAGCCATGGAGAGCAAAGTGATGGTGACTTGGTGGTCTTTCTTCCAATGTCATCAATGACATCAGTTGCTCAGTCAGCTGATCTGCTGGTGGACAGGCTCTTTACAACTTTTACCTGACCCTTTGAACTGAACCTCTTCCATAGAGGGCAGCGTTTCCCTTAGCTGGTGAGGACACATTATAAGTACAGTATGCCTACATAGGCAGCAGAATATTCCTTAAAACAATAAATGTATGCATGAACAATTATTTTCTTTCAAATTGGTGTCATCTTATTATGAATTCTAGTCAATGATATATCCATCTCCTCCTGACCACTTGGTGTCACTGTTGTCCTGAGTTTGATTTGTCTAATTCATTCGGTCAACCAAGTTTGCTCAAGTACTGTCCTCCTGTTAGGCAGCGCCTTTGTGCATTGCCTCATTTGGCAGGTTTATGGTGTTCGTCTTACCATTTTCCATCAATTTCAGATTCTGTTACTGAACTGAATAATGCAAATAATGAGAGATGGAAGATAAACAATCTAACCTTTTAATATGTGGAAATACGACCTCGTCATTCAGAAATGTAATACTTGAACTATGCATGATTAAGGGACATTTCAACTTGACATGTAACATTTATTTCTTAATATCTAGGTATGTATATATTAAAAGAAAAAACACAAAAACAAACAAACAAATGAAATCAGTAATTCCCCGTTGGTCAGGTGGTGGGGGTCTGATAGGTGAGCTGGGCCGTGCCACCCCACCAATATTATGATAGGGGAAACAACTGGAAGGTTAGCATATGTCATGGTGATTTACCATAGTTAAAGGTGAGAGAGCTGTGTGAAGCCCAAAGTTAACCCACTAATCTTGCTTTGTGACACAGGCCTGTTCAACTAAATTATATGGACAAAAAACACAAGTGAAACAAAGTGCCACAGCAATGAATGTGTAGTACGAAAAACGAATCTCTTTCAGGCCGGCATCAGTACGCAACTGTTCCTCTGACCTGTGTGATGTCCAGTGGCGGCCTGGTGCGTGGCGGGCATGCACAGTAGTCTGTGGGAGTGGCTTTCAGTCCCGTAGGGTGGACTGTGTTCACCGCAGGAGTGGCAGAACTCTGGCTGACCAGCACTGTGCCTGGCTCCAGCGGCCCTCCACCTGGCAGCACTGCAGCACCACCACCTGCGGGGGTAAGTCTCTGTGGGTGTGTCTATGACCTTGTAACAAGTAACCTTTGTCACAACAGTCAGCAGTTTCAATGCACCTTCTCTTGTCAATTCTCAGATTTTGTGATATAGAAACTTTTTTTTGCTGAAGAAATTATATAGCAAATAATGTAAAGTTTCTAAGCAATAGTAGAATGGCCAAACAATTTCAAAGCAATCTTTAAAATCTTACTGGCTGTCTGTTTAAACCCAGGAACATACTAATTTATTAGTGGAAGCTTTGTGTTCCATTTTTATGTAACTGCATGTTTGCCTGTAATTTGCAACTTCACAAAAAGACCCACTTTAATTTTTTGTATATTCAGCTCAAATGCTATGCACTGACTGAGAAACTGTTTAACTAGGAAGTCATAGGAATGTAAATACCTTATTGGATATATGTTACTATTGGGTTATTTATGCTGATGCATTAACATGCAAGCAGTATATTAATGTATTAGCAGTTTGAGATGGAGCAGCTGCAGAACTACTTTACATACTGCTGGGTTTTATCATATTAAGTGATTATTATGCTTTGTATTTAAAATCTTTATCTGCTACAGCAAGTAACTAGTAACTATACTTATCATGTAAATGTAGCAGAGCAAAAATGAGCTTATTTGCCTCCAAAATGCACTGGAGAACAAGTATAAAGTCCCTTTCATGCAAATAATGAAGTAAAGTACAATTACGTTCTAAAGTAAGATTATGAGGAAAAGTGATTACATCCAGGACAATCAATTACCTTCTTAATATCAATGGCAGTCTCAATTAAGGAAAGACCACCTATATCTGCTGCTGCATTTAATTAGTAGTTTGTTCTCTGGTGATTATATGGAATGTTTTGTTCTCATGCAGTTGAATGCAAGGACACCACCCAGTACTGCAGCGTGGTGAAGAGGCTGAAGCTGTGCAACGTGGATATGTACAAACAGAGATGCTGTGGGTCATGTTCACGGGACACTGACTCCACTTAGTGGCAGTGAGCTGTTATAACCACCCTACATTTTTTGGAACTGATGGGCTACATGCGACTGAACAAAGACTGCAGGGACATCATCTGAGAGTGGATGCTTCAAGAACTGCATTATGTAAACGGGAAAAAGCTTGAGTCAAATTCTTTACCTTCCTAAAAGGAAACTCAATGGAGCCTCAAAAGGAAGGAAGGATAAGTGGGCTTTATTTTCTGATTTGGATCCAACCTCTTAATAACAAGTGTTCACTATGTGGATCAAAAACAGTTTTTGGAATTTACTGCAAAAACTGAAATTTAGTTTTCAGTGACATTCGAACGGGATCAGCCCGGGCAAAAATGAATATAATGATGCTGTTCATTGAAGAACACATACCACTGCTCTGCTGTACACAAAACCTAGACTGAGGTATTGGTTTGCCGGTATTGACCTTGAAAAGATATGAGATATCAGCCACTTATGTGAAGTTCACCATATCAGCAGCTACATAAAAACAGCTGAGAGAACTTGCAGTCATACTTTTCTTCCTTTTAACTTTTCTTTATTTATTTGTGTAAATGTTCAGAATTGTTTTTACAAATGGTTCATTTAAAAATATTAAAGGGAAATTCTGTATTATTAAAACTTGGGCCTCATTTTCATAGTTTTTACCATTATTTCCACTAACTGTTGTAATTGCTGAGGTCTGGCAACACAGTAGCATTGCTAAATGAGAAGTCAGACAATCAGTTTAGCCTTACTGTCCAAATCACTTACTCTGGAGTTAAAACTGAGAGTGAGTGCACTCAGAATGACCTTATCAGGAGGTCGGTGGTTCGATCCCTGGCCTCAGCAGTCTACATGTCAAAGATACTGAACCCTAAATTGCCCCCAATGCTGTGCCACAGTTGTCTGAGTGTGGGTGAATGGTTAATAGCTGTATAATAGTAAAAATGAGCTGGCAGCCTAGCCATCATGAATCTGTGTGAAAGGGTTGTATTGTAAGTCCATTTAGCACTTAGAAATCATGGCCAAAACAGCAAAAAAGACCCAAGTTGTAATAAACCGAAATTATCCTTTTATCTATCCCTGACTTTACCGACCATGAAGAAGTACAATATATCAGTTTGCTTTAAGAAGCTGCTAACCCTAAGAGAATTTCTTCAGTGTGGATTCCGTTGTTGCATGTGTTTTAGTGTCCTATGATGATATTTAGAAGGCTTTTCCATCCTGATTGTTTGGTAGACACACTGAATTCTTGTTCTTCTATTTATGATATTAACACAAAACATCACTACAAAACCCAGTATTGGTGACTTCATGCAAAAGGTTGTGTTGACCCCAGAAACGCCATGTCTGTAAAACTAACCTTGTCGCCAGATGGAGTATTGATGTTGGATGATTTAGCAATAGCCCAGATGACGTTCAGTGCCAACATTTTTGAAATGATCTATTTCTGCTCTATCTGTATGGCGATTAGGGATAGCTGTGGTTAGGGAAAGATAGTGGTTATATGCAATGGATGATGTATGATTAAAGGATCAGCAACTTAAATACTTGATGAAGGTTTGGGATCATGAGCACTTTAGGGTTGTGATTGGGTTAGAGAGCGTCCATCAGCTAGGTAGTTTGGAATAGGGAGCTAAGACAAAGTTCAGCACAAGTCACTCAATTATTACACAGAATCAAGCAGTCTTTGGTT
This sequence comes from Chaetodon auriga, assembly GCF_051107435.1. Classification (NCBI taxonomy): domain Eukaryota; kingdom Metazoa; phylum Chordata; class Actinopteri; order Chaetodontiformes; family Chaetodontidae; genus Chaetodon; species Chaetodon auriga. The sequence goes on from NC_135074.1 coordinate 2,616,801, forward strand.
TAATTTATAAAAGTAATGTCAGGTCATGTGTGTGTATATATAATTTTAGGATTTAGGATGAAAGTCCTTAAAGACCATTCACTCCTGTGAAGGTACTGGTCTGTGATTGTAGTCACATGTCACCGATGAGAAGAAAAGAGCTGAAGCTGTGAGTGGCTTCAGCGGGAAACATGAATTCAGAACCACATTCCCATCAATGCCATCCTCAACCATGACAGTATAGAGGGTTTTGTAAAATAATTTTCATATTACAGTGAATTGAAGAACAGTCCGCTGACTCTGGTGAGTGAGGCACCAGCACAACACTGATTTTGACTGATGGATCAATTCATGTTACCTTTGGTTTTCATACAGATGTGCTGCATTGTAAAATGTCTTGTATATACTGTGTTATAAGTGCAATATTGTATGTTGAGTTTATGTAGATTGTGTGAGACTTTTATTTTCGTACTTATTCATGGTTAGGATGTCTTTTAAACTAGATCTTAGATTATAAAGCACATGTTTTGGATTGGTTGGTATGTTGCTATGCTACCACTCACCTGGTTTTATTTGCATATGTTTAAGCGCCATTTCCAATGTTTTATAGCTCCATTGTGAAATGCCACTTGGCAACATGCATAGTTCAGTGTTTCTCCCTGGCTACTGGTGACTACACAGTATATCTGATGTGGTGACATTACACTGCTCGTGGACTTGCAGCTTGACTGAGGCAATGTGAGACAGTGCAACAAATCATTAACATGCTTTAGATAACAACTCAAAGAAATAAAAACAGTTTGATCACTTCATAAATGTGGTTCCACTTTTTATCTGTGTTTATTTTGGAAATCAAAACCTTGATCCAGCTCTGAAAATAAATAAATAAATAAATAAAATGATAAGGGTTTCCTAAAATCTATCTCCCTGATTATTAGAGTGACCAATACCAGTTCCAAATCCCAAACTGTCCTGATGTTTTTAAACTCATCTGTGGCTTTGTTATGTCCCAAAAAACATCAGTGGTAAACGGTGGCAGAGGTAGTTCTGGCTGACATTGTGAATTAAAACAAAATGAGAGTGTACGAAGCAAAGCGGACAAGTGGAGCAGCACAACTGGCAGTGACAACTGGTTTGTGGTCATTTTAATTACTATAACTTCAATTTTCTTCATGTGGGTCCCTTATCACTTGATCTTGAGCTTGTGCTTGGGCCAGGTGATAATCCAGCATAGGCATTTTGTATACAGTGTGCAGATGAGCAGGAGGTTCATTTGTGCCCAGCAACTGATTAGTTCATAGGTTAATATTGCCATGGTACTAATTATTATCACTATATAGTGAATGAAAATGTCAATTCATCTGAAATTGTTTCAAGAAACTGGCTACATCAGTCAAACTAAGTAAATAATATTAAAATTTTCCAACTTTTTGAATCCACAGACTCTATAATACTTCAAGGCAAGCCTTATGTTAGAAAATGAAAATAATTCCTCATATTGCACCTAAACTCTTATGATTTAAAGCAGCACTGTTATGTTTATTATGGTGCCCATAATCAGCAAACAGGTAAGTTGATAAACAGTCTACCAAAAACTTTGTTGACATTGTGTATGGTTAAATGGTCTCCCAAGAGAGAAAAGACTTGATTTAGGCAAGACAAGGATATTTAATGTTTTTTTTTCTGCTCATTACTATATGATCATTTAAGGGCTATACTTTTAAATAAGATGTCCATTCCTGTTGAGTTCTTCTGGATGGATGATTGTAAACCACTCTGTGTTTTAGGAGGGGAAACTTTTATCTCTTTATTATTAGATATCACCTTTTCCCCAGCAAAAAAGTGCACTTTTGAACACTATGAAGTTGTAGTCCAGCTCATTTTGGGGGATCCCGAGGCCAGAAAATGAAATTAAATGTACTTGCATCTCCTTGTCAGTGGTTGTATATGTCTCCAGGATGTGACATGGTGTGATCTTCTTGAATATATTTTTTTTCTGAAAAGAAAAGCAAGTAAAAAACAAAGCAAAACAAACAAACAAACAAACAAACAACATCACGCAATTCAATTGAAAAAGCAAATATTAAGATAAGAATATCATTTGTGTGCTTCGAATTCTTTTGTAGAAACCATACCTTATGTAACAGGCCTACACCTTTTATATGTAATGCAGTAAAACTATATTCACTGACGTCACGTCACTGAGTAATATGCTGCATTCACTGCCGCATATAAAAAACATGTCTCTGCGAATTGTTAACTGACGTTGTTATTTGTAGAAAATCTCGAACTGGTTTTGATACTGAATCGAGTTATTTCTGTAATGTTGCAAGATTAAGAGCCTCAAATCTGATTTAAACAGTATTCAATGAATGAATCATGAATGTGTCTACGTAATAGTACTCTGCGAGAACGACCTGAAAAATGAAGTGGCAGGATAACGTCGTTTGTAACACGTGCATGAACGCAGCACCAATGTTAGCAAACGGCATGGTCAACGTGCCATATCAACTTCCGGGAAAACAACGTGAGTTGACACTGTCCACATGTCTTCAAAATATGCGCTTAATCTCACGTTTCAGTTGCATTTAAGTGAACACAGCAGCATATCTTGTGATTGTGGTGTTGTGTGGAGACGTCAGAAACCAGGTGAGGTCTTATTATTCTTTCTGTGAGGAGTTTGGATCAAGCTAGTCAGTGTTAGCAGATATCACCTGTTAGAATTCACAGAGACATTACTGTCAGCACCTTGTGTCCAGTCTACGTTAATAGTTTGCGTTTATTGTACTTAAATAACCAAACGTGTCGTTTTCAAATCATTCTCTGTTCAGACTGGATTGTCCGGCTGCTGTGCCGATGTTAGCTTCAACGTTAGCCAGTAAGCAAGCAGACAGCGCTGTGATATGAATGAATGTCCTGTCATGTGGACTGTGTCTCAGTGCTGTCACCGTATCACTTCACCTTACTGTGCTATCGGTCAGCAGTCTAAAGCACGCTAACCACCAGCGGTGTGTTCGGTGTTGTCATTTGTTTAAGGTGCCTGTCATGGGACTCACCAGCCTGGAGAAGATCATTGCGCTGCAGAGAAACCCTGCCAACATCAGAAACCTGTGCATTCTCGCACATGTTGATCATGGTGAGTTCACAGTTCTTTGCTGGACACATTATGGCGTCGACGTTAATGTCAGCAACTACTGAGTGTTATCTAACTGTGCCAGCTTGATACTGTCAGTGCGTGTGAGTAGCTATTGCTTGATATACACTGTATGACAAAACCAAAAAACCAACAAAACCCCAACACACTTATGTGCCGTTATTTAGATACATTTGAAATTTAGAGTAAATTGATTTGATGTAATGTTGGGTCACATGGATGTAATTATCACAGCATCCTTATTTCAACATAAGGTCATTAAAATGAGTTCAGCCAGTAGTCCGAAACTCCAAGGTATTCAGCGTAAGATGATATAAAGAGAGAAAAGCAGCAAGTCTTCAAATTTAATGGTGATGAAAAGTGGTTTAGGTCCTGAAATCATTTGGAACGTTCTGCATTTTTGCAGGCAAAACTACTCTGGCTGACTGCTTAGTGGCCAGTAATGGTATCATATCAAGCCGACTGGCTGGGAAGGTACGTGACTTTGTTTTGGATCCTGACAGTCATGCTCTCTGACCTGAACATGCTGTAGTTTCAGTTGTTTTGTCATTTTGTCATTTTGTGATGTGTTATCAATCTACCAGCTGCGGTATCTGGACAGCAGGCAGGATGAACAGATCAGAGGAATCACCATGAAGTCCAGTGCCATCTCTCTGCATTATAGACACGGTAATGTCGGAAAATCCACACTTGAATATTTCTCATTGTTTTTTTTTTTTACCCCACTTGGCCTTCTTCTGATTTGGTGTGCGATTTTTAAATGTCCTTTTTCAATTTTACATTTCCATTTGACTGAAGAGAGAAAACCAGAGCCTTGTGTGTCCTCTTGTCTTTGGAGCATAGAGCAGTAGTGATGTCAGTATCTACAGTCAAAAAAATCCTGGCACTCTGTGTTTTGAATGCTGCATTTCTCTCAGTATGAGGAGAGCACAGACTCTGCCGAAGAGCTTTAACTTTATCCAAACACATTTGACCTTGTCGCTCATCCACTTTAGCAGGTTTCAGAGCTGTAATGACACTTGAGATCAGCCTTATTCTTCACTGTGAGTGTGTCACCACAAGCTAACTTAGACACACTGGCTTGCCTTTGACATCAACAAAGAAAATAATCGCTGGTTCATTTCTCTTGTGACGCACAACAACTCAAGGTGTGACACTCTGCAACCACCTCTCTTCTCACAACACCATAACCCCTATGTGCTTGTTGTGTTCAGGGACCATCTGGAAAGATGTGTTAGTGCGCTGTTTTAGTTTCTTTTATTAGGCAAAAAAAATAAAAAATGCCGTCTGGAGAATCTTTTATATCTCTGAGTTGTCTTGTGAGTGAGACCCTTTATTATTTCTGTATAGTACCACTCAGTGTGATGCTTTGTCGATGACTCTGTCCTTTATCATGCTCAAATTCTCTGCAGTCTGTGGAAGGGGTTTTTGAGGAGGAGACTCTAAACAGTGTTTGTGTGCCTTGTGTCTCCTCAGGAGATCAGGAGTACTTACTAAATCTGATCGATTCTCCTGGTCATGTCGACTTCTCCTCTGAAGTTTCCACTGCTGTCAGGCTGTGTGATGGTGCCATAGTGGTTGTTGATGCTGTGGAGGGAGTGTGTCCACAGGTAAACATCACTGTTGACTCAATGTTTCATTCATTCTGTCAGCTGGTTCTTTATAAAGAAGACTTCTTATTTAGTGCAAATCTACATTCTTCCCTGTGAACATACTGAGTTTGCAGTCAGTCTAAATATTTGGACTTCTTTTTGTCTCTGTACTCCAATACATTGGATTGAATTTGATATTAGAAATAAAACAGCGACTCTGAGGTTAAGGTGCTGACTGACAGATTTAATTTGAGGGTGACAACATGATTTTTAGATGAACAGTGTAGGGATTGTAGCACTCCTGCATCCTGTATTAAAAATTGATTTTACTTGAATAAATGAACGACAGTATTATAGTATGAAAATATACTGTAAGTACAGTAGTACTAGTAGTAGTAAAGTAAATGTATTGATTATGCAGAGTGGCCCATTTTAGAATCTTATTTGTCATATCGTTGGTATAATTTTTGGTAAATGTGGAGCTAATTTCAAATTTTGTATACAGCCTGGTAGCCTAGCCTATAATAATATATCATGATTTTTTAATTGATTTAGATTTTGTATTCTGCAATGTATGTAGCCTCTAAAGCTAGCAAAAGTAAAATGTAGTGCAGTAGAAGTATAAAGGAGCATGAAATGGAAATACTCAAGTAAAGAACAGTACAAGTACTTTTAAAACCAATATTAGTTCAAACTTTTCCCATCAGCAGAACAACCGAATTCAACAACCGCGAACTCCCTCATAGATTTGTTTATTTAGTCTTTAACTGACGTTTCAGCTGCGTGAACTAATGCTTTGTCTTACAGGTCCTCTCATTTTGCTTCCTGGTGCAGAGTTATTTTAGTTATGCTTTCATTTCATACTTTTTAACACAGATGGTGTATTAAATATGGGAATTACATACATTTGTGATCAGCAATGTAAAACCTCAGTTTTTACAACTGTACCATGTATGTATGCCCCTGGTGATAGAAATGCTGTGTAGCTGCTGTGTAGTGATGTGAAATGTGATTTCTTTTTTCTGTTTTTTAATGTGTGTGTTGCGTATAGACCCAAGCTGTGCTGCGTCAGGCGTGGCTGGAGAACATCAGGCCTGTTTTGGTCATTAATAAGATAGACCGACTCATCATGGAGTTGAAGCTCACCTCTCAGGAAGCTTACACACACCTGCAAAAGATCCTTGAACAGGTGAGGGGCCCAGCTCTCATCTTACACAGATATCAGTATATTTTACCACAAATCCTCTGTTGTACTTACAGCTGTAATCTTGTGCTACAAAAAAAATTTGAGCTGCCTTGAATCATCTGAAGTGGCTGTATATATTTTATTAGTTCATATGAAACATGAAGAATGTCAGTAATGTTTTGTAGACCACTGTAACTCAGCGTTGGTGTGTCTGTTCTTCTTGCAGGTAAACGCAGTAACAGGGACTTTGTTCACATCCAAAGTGCTGGAGGAGCGAGCAGAGAAAGAGAAGGAGGAGGAGAAAGACAGTGAGATGTCGAGTGGAAAGCAGGTGTACGACTGGAGTGCTGGGCTGGAGGAGGCTGATGACTCCCACCTCTACTTTTCTCCTGACCAAGGAAACGTGGTCTTCGCCAGCGCCATAGATGGATGGGGTTTCAGGTGAGGCTAGTCCCCTCTTAAGTTGCATTGATGACATTAGTGGTACGGTGTGGAGGGTCTGAGTGGAAGGAAAGGTCCTCAGATGAAGAGGTATGAATTAGAGATAAGAATTTAAAGAAAGCAACTCAAACCAACTGACACAGCAAACCTGGAGTGGGCTGGTGTACCAGAACAGGAATCCTTGTTGGTGGTCTCCACATGGGCCCCACTTTATTTTTGCTGCAGGGCCTCATAATGGATTTATATGGCCCAGAAACACTAACCTCATCAATACCCAAAACTAATTTCACTGTGTTCTCATTCACCAGTGGTAGATTGACCTGAATGTATTTGCAAATGTCCACTAGATGGTGCTATCAAGTTAGATTTAATACATGTGACACCATATGACCCTCATCATGAGAACCAGAACAAACTCCAGCCTGTTAGTTACCTCTAACGCCCTCATTCTTCTGTTCAGTTCAGGACTTTCAAAGGAAAGATTCTTCCTAAGCTTTCATTACTTGTAATGTGACTTCACAACATTTATTCTACTTTCAAACAGTGATGTAAAGTGTCCATACTGTGCTAGCAGTTTGGTGTATGACAGTCAATAATGAGGACATGAAGACCTAGTTCTGAGGGTAGCCGTGGCCTTGTGATCACTCTCTGCTAAAAATAAACAAATGAAGCCTCAGCGAGACAGCTGAGGCTTCTTCGCCTCTGAACTCAAGACTCAGTGGGCCCAATTTTAAAAATACAGCCAAACATGGTTTGCAATAAAGACCAATGCTTTTCTGTGGTCAGTGAGTGGAAGACTAAGAGTTTGATTATGTGTTTTGCAGCATCCAGCAGTTTGCCCACATCTATAGCCAGAGAATGGGTATAAAGGCCGAGGTGCTACTCAAAACCCTGTGGGGAGATTTCTACCTCAATGCAAAAGCAAAGAAAATCATGAGAGGAGCTCAGGTAATGTAACTGTGCACAATTGAATGTCTTTCTTAAAACACGTTTTCATCTGTCTCCCATGTTACTTTCTCCTACGCTGTATTCCTGACACATTTTTAACTGCCAAAGAAAGAATTAAAGAGCGAAATCTGCGGTTTACCAAATCCTAGAGCTGTTAACTGCTGATTCTTGGGTAGTGAACTGAGACACAGACAGGGCTGTTGAGCCATTGCAAGTGGAACGACACCTCACAGAGCCAGATTTGTCATGTAAATTACAGCTGATTTGTTATTTTATGTTATTTTTCTCAGACTGACATATACTGTAGTCAGCAGCTCATTTGTGTTTTGGCTCCTCTTTTCACTTTACTTTCTATTAGCTTGTTTGTTAGCATTCATGTGCTCCTTACTCTTTTGGTGTTTATCAATAATGGATGGTTGAAATTGTTTGAGCCTGTATAAAACACTGCTGTGTTGTCTGCTGGATGAGAACATGGAAGAAACATCTTACACCACATTTCAGTGCACTCCTTGTTAGCTTCAAGCCACGATACACCTTGGAGCCACTTTTCAGAGAAAAGGCTCAGGTTTGGTTTGATGTGTCTTTGTAGGTGGTGGAATTCTAAAGCAGCCGCTTTTGTAGGACATCTCTCACAATAGGTTACTTCACTTGGTCAAGTCTATGGGCAAAAAACGTGCGTAGAGGAGATGTGTATTGATGACCAACGACAGTTGCTTCACCATAATTTTGTGTGCATTTGCCATATTGTTGTATATGATGATATTGAAAAAAATCCCTTATTAATAGTCCTGCTGTGATCAGGCCAGAACTTCTTTAATATTAATGGTGTAAGACACTGGCTGACTAATGGAAAAGTCAAGCCCTGTACTATCATGATACACTCGCAAATGGAAATGCTGA